>NC_041385.1:669366621-669397209 GCF_002162155.2 Triticum dicoccoides | reverse complement strand
GCGCGGGCACACGCCCAGGCCACCTCCTGCCACCCTGCTTGCCTCCGCTACTCCCTGGAGACGCCACGCGGCTCCCTCGACCCTCCCTCACTCTCCTGCGTCTCTCCCTCCGTCCCTATCCCCCTCTGCTCCCTCTCCCTCCCGCGACCGAGGACCGCCGTTGCCGCCGCTCGTCGCAGCCGTAGCCACCACCCTCGTTCCACTCCACCAGAGTGACCAAAGGCTCCGCCTCGACGCCCCCGACCTCTCCATGGAGCTACGCAACGCCGGGAGCCCTGCATCGCCGCCCATGTCGCCGTTCCCCTCCTCGGCCACCGGAGATCGTCGCCGTCAATTCGCCGCATTCCGGCCGCCCCCGAGCCCACTAGTCTGCTCTGCGAGTTCACCGTGAGCACCGGAATCTTTTCCCTCTCTCCCCTGCCTCGTTTGCACCGCGTAGCTAACAAATCCGCCGGAGCCGCGAGCTTACCACCGCCGGCGATGTCGCCGCCGCCGCGCTAGTCGCTGGAGCTCGTGTCCGAGCACTCCATCGTGCTCAGCACGCTCCCAGTAGAACATATCACCCCACCACCCTCCTCCCCGTGCACCCTAGCGCAATCCCGTGCACAACCGAACTCCGGCCACCGCCTTTGAGCTCGTGGCCGTCCACTCCGGCCACCCCCGGCCCGACTACTGCCACCAGCCGACGCGCTGCAACACCAGCTACCCGTAGAGATCAACCGCGGCTCAAACCGCTGTCTGTACGCGAAACCCGAGCAACTCCGGCGTGTTGCCGCCCCGGGTTTGGTCGCCGCCGGCTGAACTCCGGTGACGCCGACGTGGCGCACTTACTTAGTCACTAATGACCCTGCTAACAGCCCTATCTCTCACTGACATATGGGCCCCACGCCCTTAACTAACCACGGTTAACCCCTGTTTAGTTTAAGTTAACCACAATGGCCCCACGCGTCGGAGTTGACCTAGCTGATGTGGCCGTTGACTGGGCCCACATGTCAGCGACACAAACCAGTCTGAGACACTGACGTGTGGACCCCACACATCAGGTTTGACTCGAGCCGGCCCCTGTTGACTTGCTGACGTCATGCCAACGTCATGCTGACGCAGTAATGTTTTCTGGATTTAATTTATATTCAGAAAATTCCAGAAAATAGCTAAAACCTCAATAAATCATAGAAAATTAACCGTAACTCCAAATTAAATAATTATATATGAAAAATTATCAGAAAAATTCAAGGAATCCATCTGTACCATTTTCATGCATGTTAGAACAACTTATCACTACTGTTTAGGGCAAATGAAGTGAATGACATTTAAATAACCACATATGGAGTTTGAATTTGAATCTTGTATTCAAACCAACTTCATTTAATCTGTTGCTAGTTGCATTAGCTCAAAACACATTCATTTTGCCATGTCATGATCATGCATCATATTGTGCATTACATTGATTGTGTTCCCTTCTGTGTTGCCGGTATTTGTCCCCTCTCGATAGACATGATACCGATGATGTGATCGTTGACACTGATGAAGACTCAATGTTATCTTCAGAAGTGCCAGGCAAGCAAAACCCCCTTGTTCATTCCGATAAAATCCTACTCTCTCGCTCCTGCTCTCTTTTACTGCATTAGGACAACAACGATTCAACTGTTACTTGCTGCGGTAGCTGAACCCCTTTATCCTTTGCATGACCTGTCATTGCCACAGTAAATAGATGAAACCCACTAGCATGAGTAGGAGTTGTTTGAGCCCTGATGTGCCTACTCATTTATGTTTGTTGTCATGCCTGCTACTGCTTAGAGTTGAGTCAGGTCTGATTCATCGGGGATGAATCAGAGGCGTGTGAACATGTCCTACTGTGTGTGAGCTAAGTGTGTGAACACGATTTGGTAAAGGTAGCGGTGAGAGGCCATGTAGGAGTACATGGTGGGTTGTCTCATTGCAGCCGTCCTCAGGAACTGAGTTCTGTGTTTGTGATCCATGATTCAGCTACTACCACGCATTGGGCCCGAAACCAATGGACCCTCTCGGCTTCTTGATCACCCTTGTCCTCTGTCCAGGAGTTGCAAGTAGTTTCTGGTGTTTGTAGTATGCTGGAGGCCGTGCGCAGCGCTGACCGTAGGGGTGGGCTGCGATGCGGTAGGCACGTGGCACGGTAAACCGGGCGCCCGATTGGTGTCACGGAACCCTGTTCACATCGTTTGGGGCTGTGAGCGAAACTCCGGCCGGATCTCCTCATGGATGGAACCCGAATAGGCGATAAACCTGGACTAGAGACTCGAGTGTTTAGGCAGGCCGTGGCTGACACCCACGTTGGGCTTCCGCTTGAAGGTTGCCGAGTACATGTCGTGTAAACAGCGGTAAGTGGTGAGAGCGTGTGTGAAGAAGTACACCCCTGCAGGGTTAACATCATCTATTCGAATAGCCGTGTCCGCGGTAAAGGACTTCTGGGTTGCTTATATCAGTTCCTAGACAAGTGAAAGTGGATACTTTAAAATGCGCAAGATAAGCGTGAGTGCTATGGATGGCGTTCTCGTAGGGAGACGGGAGCGGATCCATAGTGGTGTATTGATATGGTGAATATGTGGACTCGTGTGCGCCACCTCAAAAGAGTCGCTTGCAGTCGTAGTTTAGGATAGCCTTCGAGTCAAAGCTGGCTTGCTGCAGTTAAACCCCATCATCCCCTTGGTTGATAATGATGCATATGTAGTTAGTTCTGATGTAAGTCTTGCTGGGTACATTTGTACTCACGTTTGCCTATTTTATGTTTTTGCAGAGAGACTTCGGTCTCACTAGTAGTTTCGCGTGGACTTCGACGTTTAGCTTGTTACCTCAGCTACGATCTTGTGCCCTCGGCAGGATTTGGTAGATAGTCAGGCTTCTCAGCCTTTTTCATTTGTAGATGTCTGTACTCAGACATGATAGCTTCCGCTTGTGCTTTGATTTGTATGCTCTGAATGTTGGGTCATGAGACCCATGTTTGTAATATCTCGCTCCTCGGAGCCTATTGATAAATTACTCGAGTCATAGAGTCATGTTGTGATGCCATGTTGTATTTGCATATATCGAGCATATTGTGTGTATGTTATTGAAATGCTTGGTATGTGTGGGATCTGACTATCTAGTTGTTTATCTTTAGTAGCCTCTCTTACCGGGAAATGTCTCCTAGTGTTTCCACCGAGCTATGGTAGCTTGCTACTGCTCCGGAACACTTAGGCTGGCCGGCATGTGTCCTTCTTCGTTCCTGTGTCTGTCCCTTCGGGGAAATGTCACGCGATGAATACCGGAGTCCTTTTAGCCTGCTACAGCCCGGTTCACCGGAGTCCTGCTAGCCCAGTGCTACAGCCTGGATTCACTCGTTGATGACCGACACGTTCGATGCTGGGTCATGGATGCCTGTCCCTGTAAGTCTGTGCCACTTTGGGTTTACGACTAGCCATGTCAGCCCGGGCTCCTTATCATATGGATGCTAGCGACACCGTCATATACGTGTGCCAAAAGGCGCAAACGGTCCCGGGCTAAGGTAAGGCGATACCCGTGGGAATACCGTGCGTGAGGCCGCAAAGTGATATGAGGTGTTACATGCTAGATCGATGTGGCATTGAGTCGGGGTCCTGACAGCGTTGGTATCAAAGCTTGACTGCCTGTAGGATTATCAAGCCAAACTGGTCGAAGTTGAGTCTAGAAATTCTTAGTTATATAAGGGAATTGATTGTGGGATGGAACGTAAGGCTCTTTTTACTCCTTATACCTCATGGCCTTCTGATCTGAGTCATCATCTTCTCTTCTACGGGGATTAAGAACTAGGCTATCTCTTCTTTCTATCAGGATCATGTGTTACTAATCCGTAGACTTAAGATTGTTGGGTTTAAGTATCAGTTCAGTTCCTACTACTTCCGTATGTTAATTGCTGATCTCGGAACCTTGATATTGTGCTTCTGAGTGGTTATGCCACCATTTTTGTGAATGTCTCAAATCTTTTCTGAGCATTTACAGCTGTTATACTGTCTGAGTCATCCCAGGTTTCTAAGTAGTTTGATGCATTTGCAAATCCTTTCTTCCCGTTTCAATGTTCCCATGGGCCAGATTAACCACACTAATCAGTGAGTTGAGGTACTCTGTTACCTTGACATATATGTTGGAGATATTATTATGACCCTAGGTGTCTTAGGGGATCATCTAGTAATTTAGCCATGATTTGTGTTCCCAGTGTGATGATTCTGGCCATCATTCTCGAAAGCATCCCGTGATGCTACTTAGTAGTAGGTATTCTACTCCTTGGGTTTTGAACCCGAGATTCACTCTACCTACTTCATGTTGATAGTAATTGCTAGTGCCTTTAGGATATTAGTAACCTTTGCGATAGTCCTTGAAGTCCGTGGTATCTTCTTCTTCCAAATACCATGAACTACTTATGGCAGAAGTTCCTCGTTGAACTGAAATATCACAACAGGATTATCCTTGAGGAGTTCTCCATTCATAAATCGTGACTCTGCGAGTTCTACCTTTCTGCATGGGTTATCCGGAAGAAATATGTTGAACTTGGTTCGGCATACTAATCTATGCATCCACAACTCAGAAAATTATATGTTCCTTTGAGTTGTTCTCTTTAGTTGCATTCTTACCCTCGTCTATCAATTTATAGTCAAGAGTATGCGTGCATTCGTTCGTCGATGCCTATTACCCTTGTGGTCCGCCAAGCCATTCTATTTCAGAACGAATAGGAGAAACAAACTCCAGAATCTCATCCATATCTAGGATGGGTCAAAGCAATTGTATTCCGCAGATCAAAATGCTAATCCAGCTTCTGGTCTGTTCTACCTTGAAGTATTACCATCTTTATATCAGGAATATCATGGGAATTGCACACCATCTTATGAATTCTTGACGCAGTAATACTTCTGATCATCATTGATAATTTCTCGGTTTCCGTGTTATTGTAACCGGAATGCCGACAAATGAATCATGGCGTGTGAAATCAATACAGCTAGCAACTCCATTGCTTGGTAGTTAAATGGACGATAACCTCATTCTTAGCGTGTTGATTATTGAATCGTCACCCTAAGGTTGATTGTGCTACCTAGTCCTTATTTCTGGTGCACTCTCCGATCAGTGAGTTAGGATAGTGCCAATCCTTGCTTATTTGATCATATCGTCTTGCCCTGAAAAGTAAGATTGTTCTCGAGCTTAGTAACATACCGGTGGTTCATGATATTCCAAATTTCTTCTCGGAAGTATCACCAGGTTGTCGCCTGACCGCTATGTTGATCTCGTGATCAAGTTGGGTTCTTGTGAACCACCTTCTCTCCAAAAATCGGTGTTAGATATCCCTGAGCTAGTTGGTGAAGCTAGACAACAACTTGGAGAGTTGGAAGATAAAAGCTTGCCTGACTTAGTTCGTTCCAAAGGGATATTCTTGTGTAGTGTGTGTTGAAGAAAGATGATATCTTCATCGATTGGTCCCTGTGATCAGTTGCTGGACCTATTGTCTTATCAATCCTTTGATTTGAGTGTGGGCTATCGTCAAATCAAATCAGTACCAACGATGCTCGTAATGTTGTCTTATTCGTGGTTGATCCCTCGAGCATACACCATTACATCTTTGGTCTGACCAATGCTATCACCGTGTTCACTTAACTACGGAATTCCTTTTAAAAGGGAACCTAGATGAATTGTTGTTGAGCCCATTGACAACATTCTTATCTCCTCCATGATTTTGTTGAACATTAAGCTAGTGTTAGAAACTTTTGAAAGCATTTGTTCATGCTAGCTCATGAAGCATATGTTTGGATGAAGGTAGTGACTTCCTTTAATTCATGTGCATCTGATGCAAGTTGCCGCCGTGGATTCGAGAAAGTCAATGTTGCTTTCTTTGGAATCATTCCAAATCAGTCATGCACACGTGCGAAGAATGCTGTGGTTTGAAGACTTGCAACCTTCAATCTATATGTATCCCTAGCACACCAAGCCACTGATTGATTTGTTCAAGGAGAAGGAGTTCCTTCATAAGAGCTAATCCGGACTTATGAAAGAACTTCGATATCCTCGCTGATGGTTCCCAACCAGAACTCGGTAGTGTTTTATTGTAAGACTACCATGTGGGCATGCTTGTCTGGGACAACGTGTTCACATGTTTGTAGCAGAACCAGCTCATGTTTTGGAGCTTGCTATCGTAGTTCATCTCCCGAGAATCCCGCAACGTCATCTCGTCGATTTGTGTTGCAAATTTTCATTTGTATTCCTAGACTCAATGAGTCTGGAATATCCTGACACCAACCAGATCTGAATCTCAGGCAGATATGATGGTTGGAACATTTTCCAAGAACTATAATATTGGTCCCTCGATAACCGGTAAAGTGGATGTCGTGGCCAACACACCCAACCGGAAGACCTATTATTGTAGTATCTTGATTGAAGAAGTTGGCCACCTCCCCATAGGGATTTCGTAGGGTTTACTCCCTAGTTGCCCCTATGGATTTTTGTGTTCCCGAAGTCCGACCTTTTACTTGATGTTTTAGATATCAAACCATATCTATGAATGGGTTACACTAGCACATCAAGGAGAACATTAGAAGCGGAGTGCTAAATGTCTCTCGGTCGATCATCCAGATTTTATTCCCTTGGCCCCGCTAAGATGAAATCTGAGAAGTGTTATCTTCCTTCGCATCTGCATCATCCATCATCATTCATCATGGTAGCAAGTTGTGTTGCCAGGATCCTTGACACGGATGTTGGTAAAACCTTGATGATTATGGAATTGCTCAAGTTCTTGAGAGCACGCGCAAGTGCTAGGTTTGATCGTCGGTATTAACTGTATAGCGCTCTCAGTTTCCTCGGTTATGCTATAACCATTCCAATAGTGGGATAACTCTCTATTGTTGAGCCTCTCCCCAGTTACTAGAATCATTCCCATCATTTGCATTTTGTTCCCACTTTGCACCGCTAATGTGCCATTCTACCATGGGTCTCTTCCATTTCCGGTGATAAGCAAAATCATCCATTACGTTGTCTTCAACAAGGTAATCCACATCATCCAAGTCCGAGTATGCCATTCTACCGACCCCCTCCAAACGATCGTTGTGAATTGCCTTAGGCTGGTATGAAGAGTTTTCAATGATCTCTATATCAAAGGTAATTCTTTTTGCCACTTGGATATTTCTACGAGTCACCTACCCTAAGGTGCCTCGTTGTGGTGTCATGGCAACTCAACTCCTTGCTACGTTGACAATCGTTTACCACCTTCTTAAGTGTGGAATTGTTGTCCACCTAGTGAACCTTCGTAATCCGTTCTTTCCACCCCTCTTGATGTGTATCTCGTGTCTCAACCCGAGAGATGGTCCTATGTCTCATTCCGTGAGTTGTTCGATCTTCGAGAAGATCGACCCTTCTAGAGTCTCCTTCTTCCCCCATGTCATGTTGGCAGGATTTCTCAGAGCAAGACATCAAGACAATGATGGTGAATGAATCAACGTTCAACTGAAGTGCACCCTGGATCGTGAAGATTATACTAGTTACGTTTACCTTTCACCTTACCCTACGCTTGAATCTCGAGACGAGATTCTTGTTTAGTGGGGGTGAGTTGTCACATCCCTAGCTTCTGGTAATGCTCTAGGCTAGCTTCATGTGTGCATCATGTCTATATTTTTGAAAACTTGAACTGAGGAATTTTGGAAGCCTCAAAAACTTAAATAAAAGAGGGGCAAAAACCCTAGAAATCTCATTCATTGCTCCAAAATGCTCTCCTTAAATGTCTGATAATTTTTGGTAAGGGTTCTCGTCCCAACCAAAATATTGAACATTTTTAAGGAATTATTTTTGGGACTTTGGATTTAAATCATTAACTATTTGAATTTGAATTATATTCATATAATTAGAATATAATTTCAAATACCCCTGAAATATTTTATAAGCTTTTGGAAAAGTCCATCTAGCAATATAAAATATTCAGAGGAGCTTTGGCATTGTTTGAATTATTATTTTAATTCAAAACAGTGGCAAAAGAATTAAATAAAAGAAAAACAGAACAGAAAATAAAAGACAGAGAGAGAGAAGGAAGTTACCTGTCAGCCCACCCGGCCCAAACCTACCTGGCGGCCTAGCTGGCAGGCCCAGCCCACCACTTCCCCCCCCCCTGTCGCCTTCCTCCTCGCGCCAGTAGGCGCAGGCGCGTGGCCGAAGCGCGCGGGCACACGCCCAGGCCACCTCCTGCCTCCCTGCTTGCCTCCGCTACTCCCTGGAGACGCCACGCGGCTCCCTCGACCCTCCCTCACTCTCCCGCGTCTCTCCCTCCGTCCCTATCCCCCTCTGCTCCCTCTCCCTCCCGCGACCGAGGACCGCCGTCGCCACCGCTCGTCGCAGCCGTAGCCACCACCCTCGTTCCACTCCACCAGAGTGACCAAAGGCTCCGCCTCGACGCCCCCGACCTCTCCATGGAGCTACGCAATGCCGGGAGCCCTGCATCGCCGCCCACGTCGCCGTTCCCCTCCTCGGCCACCGGAGATCGTCGCCGTCAATTCGTCGCACTCCGGCCGCCCCCGAGCCCACTAGTCTGCTCTGCGAGTTCACCGTGAGCACCGGAATCTTTTCCCTCTCTCCCCTGCCTCGTTTGCACCGCGTAGCTAACAAATCCGCCGGAGCCGCGAGCTTACCACCGCCAGCGATGTCGCCGCCGCCGCGCTAGTCGCTGGAGTTCGTGTCCGAGCACTCCATCGTGCTCAGCACGCTCCCAGTAGCACATATCACCCCACCACCCTCCTCCCCGTGCACCCTAGCGCAATCCCGTGCACAACCGAACTCTGGCCACCGCCTTTGAGCTCGTGGCCGTCCACTCCGGCCACCCCCGGCCCGGCTACTGCCACCAGCCGACGCGCTGCAACACCAGCTACCCGTAGAGATCAACCGCGGCTCAAACCGCTGTCTGTACGCGAAACCCGAGCAACTCCGGCGTGTTGCCGCCCCGGGTTTGGTCGCCGCCGACTGAACTCCGGTGACGCCGACGTGGCGCACTTACTTAGTCACTAATGACCCTGCTAACAGCCCTATCTCTCACTGACATATGGGCCCCACGCCCTTAACTAACCACGGTTAACCCCTGTTTAGTTTAAGTTAACCACAGTGGCCCCACGCGTCGGAGTTGACCTAGCTGATGTGGCCGTTGACTGGGCCCACATGTCAGCGACACAAACCAGTCTGAGACACTGACGTGTGGACCCCACACATCAGGTTTGACCCGAGCCGGCCCCTGTTGACTTGCTGACGTCATGCCAACGTCATGCTGACGCAGTAATGTTTTCTGGATTTAATTTATATTCAGAAAATTCCAGAAAATAGCTAAAACCTCAATAAATCATAGAAAATTAACCGTAACTCCAAATTAAATAAATTATATATGAAAAATTATCAGAAAAATTCAAGGAATCCATCTGTACCATTTTCATGCATGTTAGAACAACTTATCACTACTGTTTAGGGCAAATGAAGTGAATGACATTTAAATAACCACATATGGAGTTTGAATTTGAATCTTGTATTCAAACCAACTTCATTTAATCTGTTGCTAGTTGCATTAGCTCAAAACACATTCATTTTGCCATGTCATGATCATGCATCATATTGTGCATTGCATTGATTGTGTTCCCTTCTGTGTTGCCGGTATTTGTCCCCTCTCGATAGACATGATACCGATGATGTGATCGTTGACACTGATGAAGACTCAATGTTATCTTCAGAAGTGCCAGGCAAGCAAAACCCCCTTGTTCATTCCGATAAAATCCTACTCTCTCACTCCTGCTCTCTTTTACTGCATTAGGACAACAACGATTCAACTGTTACTTGCTGCGGTAGCTGAACCCCTTTATCCTTTGCATGACCTGTCATTGCCACAGTAAATAGATGAAACCCACTAGCATGAGTAGGAGTTGTTTGAGCCCTGATGTGCCTACTCATTTATGTTTATTGTCATGCCTGCTACTGCTTAGAGTTGAGTCAGGTCTGATTCATCGGGGATGAATCAGAGGCGTGTGAACATGTCCTACTGTGTGTGAGCTAAGTGTGTGAACACGATTTGGTAAAGGTAGCGGTGAGAGGCCATGTAGGAGTACATGGTGGGTTGTCTCATTGCAGCCGTCCTCAGGAACTGAGTTCTGTGTTTGTGATCCATGATTCAGCTACTACCACGCATTGGGCCCGAAACCAATGGACCCTCTCGGCTTCTTGATCACCCTTGTCCTCTGTCCAGGAGTTGCAAGTAGTTTCTGGTGTTTGTAGTATGCTGGAGGCCGTGCGCAGCGCTGACCGTAGGGGTGGGCTGCGATGCGGTAGGCACGTGGCACGGTAAACCGGGCGCCCGTTTGGTGTCACGGAACCCTGTTCACATCGTTTGGGGCTGTGAGCGAAACTCCGGCCGGATCTCCTCATGGATGGAACCCGAATAGGCGATAAACCTGGACTAGAGACTCGAGTGTTTAGGCAGGCCGTCGCTGACACCCACGTTGGGCTTCCGCTTGAAGGTTGCCGAGTACATGTCGTGTAAACAGCGGTAAGTGGTGAGAGCGTGTGTGAAGAAGTACACCCCTGCAGGGTTAACATCATCTATTCGAATAGCCGTGTCCGCGGTAAAGGACTTCTGGGTTGCTTATATCAGTTCATAGACAAGTGAAAGTGGATACTTTAAAATGCGCAAGATAAGCGTGAGTGCTATGGATGGCGTTCTCGTAGGGAGACGGGAGCGGATCCATATTGGTGTATTGGAATGGTGAATATGTGGACTCGTGTGCGCCACCTCAAAAGAGTCGCTTGCAGTCGTAGTTTAGGATAGCCACCGAGTCAAAGCTGGCTTGCTGCAGTTAAACCCCATCATCCCCTTGGTTGATAATGATGCATATGTAGTTAGTTCTGATGTAAGTCTTGCTGGGTACATTTGTACTCACGTTTGCCTATTTTATGTTTTTGCAGAGAGACTTCGGTCTCACTAGTAGTTTCGCGTGGACTTCGACGTTTAGCTTGTTACCTCAGCTACGATCTTGTGCCCTCGGCGGGATTTGGTAGATAGCCAGGCTTCTCAGCCTTTTTCATTTGTAGATGTCTGTACTCAGACATGATAGCTTCCGCTTGTGCTTTGATTTGTATGCTCTGAATGTTGGGTCATGAGACCCATGTTTGTAATATCTCGCTCCTCGGAGCCTATTGATAAATTACTCGAGTCATAGAGTCATGTTGTGATGCCATGTTGTATTTGCATATATCGAGCATATTGTGTGTATGTTATTGAAATGCTTGGTATGTGTGGGATCTGACTATCTAGTTGTTTATCTTTAGTAGCCTCTCTTACCGGGAAATGTCTCCTAGTGTTTCCACCGAGCTATGGTAGCTTGCTACTGCTCCGGAACACTTAGGCTGGCCGGCATGTGTCCTTCTTCGTTCCTGTGTCTGTCCCTTCGGGGAAATGTCACGCGATGAATACCGGAGTCCTGTTAGCCTGCTACAGCCCGGTTCACCGGAGTCCTGCTAGCCCAGTGCTACAGCCTGGATTCACTCGTTGATGACCGACACGTTCGATGCTGGGTCATGGATGCCTGTCCCTGTAAGTCTGTGCCACTTTGGGTTTACGACTAGCCATGTCAGCCCGGGCTCCTTATCATATGGATGCTAGCGACACCGTCATATACGTGTGCCAAAAGGCGCAAACGGTCCCGGGCTAAGGTAAGGCGACACCCGTGGGAATACCGTGCGTGAGGCCGCAAAGTGATATGAGGTGTTACATGCTAGATCGATGTGGCATTGAGTCGGGGTCCTGACAAGCTCGCTAAGCCCAGAAAACTCCGAACTTGCTTGACCGATTCAGGTGGAGTCCAATTAAGGACGGCTTGAACTCGCTCAGGGTTAACTGCAATACCTTTACCAGATATTACATGACCCAGATAGGTCACTTCTGACAACCAGAATTCACATTTAGAAAATTTGGCATAAAGGCGATGCTCTCGAAGTTTCTTCAACACTAGCCTTAAATGTTCGGCATGTTCTTCCTCGTTCTTGGAGTAGATGAGTATATCATCGAGATAAACTACGACGAATTTATCCAAATACTCCATGAAGATTGAGTTCATTAACCGAGAAAAGGTGGCTGGAGCGTTGGTTAATCCGAAGGACATGACGGTGTACTCGTATTGGCCATAACGAGTAACAAAGGCCGTTTTAGGAATGTACCCGTTTCTGATTTTGATTTGATGGTAGCCCAACCTCAAATCCATCTTGGAGAAGACTGAGGATCCAGCGAGCTGATCATACAGGTCGTTGATCCTGGGAAGTGGATATTTGTTCTTGATTGTGACCAAATTGACAGGTCGGTAATCTACAACCATCCGGTCCGTACCATCCTTCTTCTTGACGAATAGGACGGGGCAAGCCCACGGAGATGAACTAGGGCGGATGAAACCCTTTTTCAAGGACTCATCGAGTTGTTTCTTAAGCTCGGCTAGTTCTAGGGGTGCCATCTTATAAGGTCTTCTAGCAATCGGAACGGTTCTTGGGATGAGGTCTATTACGAACTCAACATCCCTGTCAGGTGGAACACCTGGCAATTCCTCTGGGAAGACATCCGGAAAGTCACGGACTACCGGAACGTCCTCAAGGTCTGGCAAAGGGCTGGCGTTAAGAGAATATAATTGTCGCTTGGCTATTCGGGTCAAGACATTGACTATCTTCCCCGAAGGATGGGTGAGTTGAACAGTCCTAGAGAAGCAATCAATTTTGGCATGATGAGCTGACATCCAGTCCATACCCAAAATGATATTAATATCTGCAAATTTAAGGGCTATCAACGATGCAAGGAAAACAAGTCTGTCGACTTGGATTTCATTTCCATGACTTACCCTAGAGGTCTGCCATCTAGAACCAGGAGTAGAAATTTCCATAGTGGATGGCATGTCACAGAATGCGGTGTTATGCAAACGAGCATAGTTCTCGGATATAAATGAATGAGAGGCTCCTGTATCGAAAAGAACAGATGCCGGGTGGCAGTTAACAAGAAGCGTACCGAGAACGATGTTGGGATCTTCTTGAGCTTCTTCGGCAGAGATACAGTTGACATGGCCACGTGTAGCGGTGGCCGGCTTGGCGTGGAACACTTTCCCTGTCGGTTTGCCACGGCCAACAGCTTTAGCAGACTGGTTGGGGTTGGTCTGGGGACACTCACGCATATAGTGGCCAGATTCCCCACACTTGAAACAAGTCACGGAACTGGTACGTGGAGGAGCATTGTTGGTTGGACCCCCATAGGGCTTGGCTGGAGCAGACTGTTGAACAGGGCGAGGCGCATGAAAGGGTGGCCTCGGTGTGAACCTGGGTGGCAGGGCGGTGTTGGGTACCCACACGCGGCGCTTCTGAGGACCAGCACCGGATGAGGAACCCATGTCACGGCCATGCTTGCGTGTTGCGTCATAGTCAGTCTGACCAGTTTCAGCACTGATGGCTTTGTTAACAAGTTTCTGAAAAGATGTGCACTCATGCAGACGGAGGTCGCGGCGAAGCTCAGGACTAAGGCCCTTACGGAACCTTGCTTGCTTCTTGGCATCAGTAGACACTTCCTCAGTTGCATATCATGCGAGATTACCAAACTCCCTGCTGTAAGCATCCACAAAGAGTCGGCCTTGGGTGAAATTGCAAAATTCCTCACGTTTACGGTCCATGAGACCCTCCGGAATGTGATGTTCACGGAAAGCCTCGCTGAATTCAGCCCAAGTAGTGACATGGCCCGCTGGGCGCATAGCTCCATAATTCTCCCACCATAGACTGGCGGGGCCTTCAAGATGATATGCAGCAAAGGTGACCTTGTCAGCCTCCGCTACCAGCGCGGAACGCAGTTTCTGAGAGATACTGCGAAGCCAGTCATCAGCGTCGAGAGGCTCGACGGAGTGGTGGAACATGGGTGGATGTAATTTGATAAAATCACTGAGTGACACCACGTTAGTCCTCTGATGGTGTGCCGTGTTCTGTTCAATACGCTCCAACAAATGGTTGGTCTCCCGCTTGTTTCTCTCAGCTTCCATCATAACCTCGGCTAGGGAAGGGGGATGAGGCAGATTTGCATCCCTGACTTCACTGCCTTCGGCCTGCTCTTGAGGAGCAGGGTTAGTGCGCGTGTTGACCATCCTAGGTAACAAGACAATGATTTAGTCAGGATGATAAAATTCCGACATAGGATATAAAATGTAAGGAATAACTCGAAATGCAAGATGATCATCCGTATGACATGGTAAATACAGAAACTGCTTCTTTATTCCATCGTCATACACACCATACAGGGTTTAGTACAAGACCAAACAAAGTACTATTACGGTGAAAGAGGATTACATCTCATCGGAGGCATCCCAAGCTCCTATACATTATTTTTCTACACCTCCGGAAAGAGTACAAACTAGGTCATATCCCACGAGTCACGCGGGACGATAGACGACACAGCTAGTGCGAACTAGTGATACTACCACTAACTCAGACCGATCCGTAGTAGTCCTCGTAGAAGTCACCTCCATAGCCTGGAAGCTCAACATGATCATCCGGAAACAGACGATCTCGCGGAGCTTGTGGACCATAGGGGCTAGGATGAGGTCTTGGACCAACAGACCGTGGCCTGCGGGGACCGCGAGGTGGGGTGATGCCTCCTACATCACGCCAACCCATCACGTCTGGCAGAGCAGATCTCACAGGATAGAGATCGCGCATATCTGAATATCCAGCTTGCACCGCCGGTGCGAACCGAGTCAATGTGGCCCAGTGGTCAGCACGGGTATTGAAGAGATCTAACCTCAAGGCCCGATTTTCACGGTCCTTATCCTCGAGCATCTCAGCAGTGGTGCGAGTCCGTGAATCCTCCTGAGTGGGGTCAGCATAGATAGCCTGGAGATACCCTTGTGCTCCCGGAAGTGATCCTGGCATATACCGGAAATCAGAGTCCCGAAATAGACCAGATCTGACTCGCATGATGGTCATCATAGAGTAGGCGGCGTCCTGCACAGCCATCTCAATAGTAACCCCGAGTCCATAGGAGCAGTGAAGGGGCTCGGTGGATCCAGGATAAGATGGAAATATCTTGACAGTGCAGAGATACTGGCTTTGATTAAAGTCTCGGAATTGCTCTTCGACCGTGTACTCAGGATACCAGCGGTATCCAGCCTCAGTCATTACCCTGACCAACTTGGCAGTATGGCCGGGTACATCTAGGCATCGAGTCAGGCGAACCACTTGATTGAGGTCGCGAGTGGCCATCTGAAAGCACAATCATAATGCAAGGCATTAGAATTTCTAGCAAAATTTCGGCAGCATAACAGCTGTAAATGCTCAAGAAGGATTTTGAGACATTTGACAAAGGATTACATACACACTCATCATCATCATACCAAGTTCTGAGTCCATCCTAGCAACATAATGTGGTAGTAGAACTGAACTAGGCTTGTAACCATCAAACCTATAAGGTACTACTGATTAGTAACACGTGATCCTGATAGAGAGAATAGCTCCTAATTCCTTAACCCCCGGTGGAAGAATAGACTGACTCAGATCAGAATGTCATAAGATAAAGGAGTAAAAAGAGCCTTACGTTCCAACCCACAAACAATTCCCCTACATATAACTAAAGAATTTCTAGACTCAACATCGACCAGTTTGGCTTGGAGAACCTACAGGCAGTCCGGCTCTGATGCCAACGCTGTCAGGACCCCGACTCAATGTCACATTGATCTAGCCGGTAACACCTCATATCACTTTGCGGCCTTACGCACGGTATCCCCACGGGTGTCGCCTTACCTTTGCCCGGGACCGTTTGCGCCTTTTGGCTCACGTATATGATAGTGTCGCTAGCATCCATATGATAAGGAGCCCGGGCTGACATGACTAGTCGTAAACCCAAAGTGGCACAGACTTACAGGGACAGGCATCCATGACCCAGCTTCGAACGTGTCGGTCATCAGCAAGTGGGTCCGGGCTGTAGCACTGGGCTAGCAGGACTCCGGTAAACCGGGCTGTAGCGGGCTAACAGGACTCCGGTACTCAATGCGTGACATTTCCCCGAAGGGACAGACACAGGAACGAAGAAGGACACATGCCGGCCAGCCTAAGTGTTCCAGAGCAGTAGCAAGCTACCATGGCTCAGCGGTAACACTAGGAGACATTTCCCGGTAAGAGAGGCTACTAAAGATAAACAACTAGGTAGTCAGATCCCACACATACCAAGCATTTCAATCATACACACAATATGCTTGATATGTGCAAATACAACGAAGCATCACAACATGACTCTACGACACAAGTACTTTATTTAAGGCTCAGGGAGCCATACATATCATACACAAAAGTACGGGTCTCACGACCCAACATTCAAGTCATACAGTCATACAAACCAACAGCGGAAGTAACTTGTCTGAGTACAGACAACTAGTAAAATAAAAGAGGCTTGGAAAGCCTAGCTATACTACGTGGTCCTTCACAAGCTCAGGGTCACCACCTGGGCCTTTAGCCTACTCGTTGATGTCAACGTCTACATAGAACCCATCAGAAGGGGTTGCAGCGTCTTCTGTAAAAATGTAAATTATAGCAACATGAGTACAAAGGTACTCAACAAGACTTACATCAGATCCTACATACATGCATATTATCAAGAAGGGTTGGTGGAGTTATTGCAGCAAGCCAGCTTTGACTCTTGGCTAGACTATCCTACGATACTTCAACTTGAAATGGTTTTGCGCACACGAGTCCACTACTCACCAATTCAATACACTACCGATGATCCCCCTCCGTCTTCCTACGGAAGAGCCATCCTCGGCACTCACACTTATCTTGAGGCTTTTAGTAGTTTCCATTTACTTGTCTATGAACTGTATAGGCAACCAAGTAGTCCTTTACCGCGGACGCGGCTATTCGAATAGATCATGATAACCCTGCAGGGGTGTACTTCTTCATACATGTTTCCACCACTTAGCGTCTGCACACGACATGTGCTCGGCAGACTTCAAGCGAAAGCCGACGTGGGTGTAGACCACGACCTACCTAAACACTTAAGCCTCTAGTCCAGGTTTATCGCCTATTCAGGTTCCATCCGCAGGGAGTCCGGCCGAGGTTTCCCATACAGCCCCGAACGATGTGAACAGGGTTCTCGAGATACCTAACGGGTATTCGGTACACCCGGCCACGTACCTACCGCATCACAGCCCACCCCTACGGTCAGCGCTGTCCACGGCCTCCAGTAGGCTACAAACACCAGAAACTACTTGCAACTCCTGGACAGAGAGCTAGGGTGAGTAAGAAGTCGAGCGGGGTCATATTTCAGGGCCCAATGCATGGTAGTAGCTGTATCTTAAATCACACATACAGATCTCAGTGCTTAAGGTCGGCTTCAATGAAACAACCCACCATGTACTCCTACATGGCCTCTCATCGATACCTTTACCAAATCGTGTTCACCACACCACTCTCATTACCGACATAATCATTTCACTCTAGCCCATCACCCAGATGAACCAGACCTGACACGACTCTAAGCATAGCAGGCATAGAAAGGTAGGAACAACACATACATATGGCTCAATCAACTCCTACACATGCTAGTGGGTTTCATCTAGTTACTGTGGCAATGACAGGTCATGCAGAGGAAATGGGTTCAACTACCGTAGCACACAGCAGTTTGAAAAGCGTTGTCTTAATGCAGTAAAAGAGAGCAGAAGCGAGAACATGGGATTGTATCGATATGATCAAATGGTTGGTTGCTTGCCTGATGGTTCGATGCACTGATACGGTTCTTCGTTAGGGTAATCACGGTACTCCTCGGAGGCAGAACCTGTCGCAAAGGACACCGATACACAACCATCACCAAACAATGTGCAACAATATGATGCATGCATGAAACATGGCAATATGAGTGTGTTGGGCTAATGCAACTAAGACCAGAAGGGTTTGAACAGATTTGAATCGAAGATTCAAATTTCAAACTCAAACATGGCCTTTTAAAGTGCTTTTCCTTGTTCTGCTTTAAACATCAATTTAACTTGTTTGATCATGCATGAAAATAGTACAGATGGATAGATTGGATTTTTCTGATCATTTTTCATATATAATTTGTCTGATTTGGAGTTACAGAATAAAAGTTATGAATTTTTGAAGTTTAAATAATATTCTGGAATTTCCTGATTTAAATTAAATCCAGAAATATATATATTGCGCCAGCATGACGTCAGCATGACGTCAGTGGTCAACTGCGGCTGGCTGGGGTCAAACCTGACGTGTGGGGGCCACACGTCAGTGACAGGGGGGTTTAACAGGGTTAATTTAATCCTAATTAGGAATTAGTGGCGCTGGGGCCCACTGGTCAGTGTCAGGGGGGTAGTTAGTTTAACTAATTCGGCTAGTGCTAATCCTAATTAGCTAACAGGGCTGGGCCCACCTGTCATGGACACAGGGGGGTCCTGCCGTGGTCAAGGTGGGTCAAACCCACCGGCGACATGACGCCGGCGAGGCCCGAGACGGCGGCGCGATACGGAAACGCGCTACAGGGCACGGGCGAGGCCGTGCTTGGGCTCGTTGGAGAGCCCTTGCTCCCGCGCGTCGAACGGTGGTGGTGGCCGTGCCTGTGGTGGCCGGTACCGACGACGGCGAGCTCGTGAGCGGCGGCCGGAGTTCGGGTGCGGTCGGGATCGGCGCTGCTGCTCGCAAGCGAGGGAGCTGAGGTGCTGGAGGGGCTCTACGGGTCGCGGCAAGCACAACGGGTGCACGCCCGTGACCAAATGGTCACCGGAGCTGCGTCGACGGCGAGCTCGGCGACGGCGAAGGTTCGGCCGTGGTGGGGAGGAGGCTACGGTGAGGGAACGAGGGGGAGAAGAGAGGGGAAACGGAGAGGAGCTCACAGCGAGACCAGCGAGCGCGAGGGCGAGGTCGGGGATGCCCGGTAGCTCCCGAATCGACGGCGAGTACCCACGGCGGCCGGAGGCGAGGATGGCGACGGCGATAGCTCCACGGGGTGTCCGGCGTCTTGTGGCTTGACGAGGAGGTAGAGGGGGTCACGACGGAGCTGGGGAGCGTGTCGGGGAGGCGAGGGGAGGCCGGTGGCGGCTGCTATGGCGAACGGCGGCGATGGGTGCGTTCGGACACGGGAGAGAGAGACCGAGGGAGAGGAGAGGAAGAACCGGGGGAGAGTGAGAGAGAGCAGGGGAGGGCGTGGCGTCGTTCCAGGCCATCCAGACGAGGAGGGGAGGGGCAGGCAGGCAGGTGAGCTGGTGGCGTGGCGCGGTGGCGCGCGCGCGCGCCGGGCACACTCCCCTCCCTCTGTCGAGGACGAAGACGACAGAGGAGGGAGACGGGCTGGGCCGCCTGCTGGCTGGGCCGGCCAGCTGGTTGGGCTGCACAGGGAGGAGCCCCAGGTAAGCTTCTCCCTTTTATTTATTTCTGTTTTCTAATTTCTGACATTTGTTTTGATTTAAATAAAATATTAAATCATTTTATTACCTTATGCCAATTTTTGCAGGAGCTAGATATATTATTCCAGAGCTCCCCAACAGGTGGCCTAATTTTTGGACATATATTAATATATATAACTAATATATTTCCAATGCAAATATTTATGCATTAATTCCAAATGCCCAAAATAAATACCTATGAGCTCTTAAAAATATTGATTTGATTTTTATCTCTGTCCAATATTTTCAGAGAGCAACATGAGCATTTTCTTGGACCCTTTTGGAGAAATTTTTATTTGGGTCATTTTTCAAAAATGATTCTGAGGGTTTCACAAATCCCCATTTCAAGTTTCTGATGAAAGAGTAAACATGATGCAACACTCTAATGCATGACTAGCTAGGGTGTGACAGTTTACAAGGAAACCAACTTGATCACAAACTCAACATAGCGGTCAGGTGGCAACCTAGTGATACTTTCGAGAAGATATTTGGAAAATCACGAACCACCGATATGCTACTAAGCTCGAGAACAATCTTGTTGTTCAGGGCAAGACGATATGATCAAGCGAGCAAGGGATTGACACAATCCGAACTCATTGATCGAAGAGTGCACTAGGGATATGGACTACGTAGCAGGATCAACCTTAGGATGGTGATTCAATAACCAACATGATAAGGATGTAATTATTGCCCTTTAACTACCAAGCAACGGAGTTGCTAGGAGTATAGATTTCACACATCACATTCACTTGTCGGCATTCCAATTGCAACAACACGGAACTAAGTAATGAACAATGATGGCAAGAAGTATTACTGCGTCAAGAATTCATAAGAGGTGGTGCAATTCTCATGACACTCTTGACATAAACATGGTAACACTCCAAGGTAGAACAGACCAGAAGCTAGATTGCATTTGATCTGCGGGATACAACTGCTTTGACCAAATCCTGGATATGGATGAGGTACTGGAGTTTGTTTCTCCTAGTCATTTCGGAATAGAATGGCTTGACGGACCACAAGAGTAGTGCCATCGATGAACACGGATGCATAACTACTCCTGACTATCAATTGATAGACGAGGTCAGAAGACAACTAAAGAGGGACAACCCAAAGGAACATATGTTTTTCTGAGTTGTGGATGCATGGATTAGTATGCCGAACAAATTCAGCATATTTCTTCCGGATAACCCATGCTGAAGAGGAAGGACTGGCAGATTCACAACTATGAATGGAGGACTCATCAAGAGCATTTTGGTTGCGATCTTTTGGTTCAAAGAACATCTACCATAATGGTTCATGGTATTGGAAGAATGATATACCACGGACCTTGAAGACTATCGCAAAGGTTACTAATATCCTAAAGGTACGAGCAACACTAACAACATGAAGTAAGTAGGGAAATCTCAGGTTCAGAAACCCAGGAGTAGAATACCTACTACTAAGTGGCATCACAGGATGCTTACGAGAATGATGGCCAGAATCATCACACTGGGAACACAAAGCATGACTAGATTACTAGGTGATACTCTAGACACCTAGGGTCATAATAATAACTCCAACATATACGTCGAGGCAATAGAGTACCTCCACTCACTGATTAGTGTGGTTAACCTAGCCAGAAAGGTCATCGAAAACAGAGGGAAAGGATTTTGCAATTGCATTAGATTATTTAGAAACCTGGGATGACTCGGACAGCATAACGGCTGTAAATGCTCAAAAAGATTTGGGACATGCTACAAAAATGGTAGCATAACCACTTAGAAGCATAATATTAAGGTTTCGAGATCAACAGTTAACATACGGAGGTAGTCGGAACCGAACTGAGGCTTAAATCCAACAATCCTATTAGTCTACGGATTAGTAACACGTGATCCTGATAGACAGAAAAGAAAGCCTAGTTCCTTAACCCCGTAGGAGAAATAAGATGACTCAGATCAGAAGGGCATAAGGTAAAGGAGTAAAAAGAGCCTTACGTTCCCATCCCACAATCAATTCCCTTGCATAACTAAAGCATTTCTAGACTCAACTTCGACCAGTTTGGCTTGGTAATCCTACAGGCAGTCAAGCTCTGATACCAAAGCTGTCAGGACCCCGATGCTAAGTCACACCGATCTAGCATGTAACACATCATATCATTTTGCGGCCTCACGCACGGTATTCCCACGGGTGCCACCTTACCTGGCCCGGGACCGTTTGCGCATTTTGGCTCACGTATATGATAGTGCCGCTAGCATCCATATGACAAAGAACCTGAGCTGACATGGCTAGTTGTGAACCTAAAGTGGCACTAACTTACAGGGACAGGCATACATGACCCAACAACGAACGTGTCGGTCATCAGCGAGTGAATACGAGCTGTAGCAACTGGGCTAGCAGGACTCCGTTAAACCGGGCTGTAGCAGGCTAACAGGACTCCGGTAGACACCGCATGACATTTCCCCGAAGGGACAGACACAGGAACGAAGAAGGACACATGCCGGCCAGCCTAAGTGTTCCGGAGCAGTAGCAAGCTACCAAGGCTCAGTGGAAGCACTAGGAGACATTTCCCGGTAAGAGAGGCTACCAAGGATAAACAACTAGATAGTCAGATCCCACACATACCAAGCATTTCAATAACATACACACAATATGCTCGATATGTGCAAATATAACATGGCATCACAACATGACTCTACATCTCAAGTATTTTATTCAATAGGCTCCGAGGAGCGAGATATTACAAACATGGGTCTCATGACCCAACATTCAGAGCATACAAGTCAAAGCACATGCGGAAGCTTAACATGTCTGAGTATAGACATCTACAAATGAAAAAGGCTGAGAAGCCTGACTATCTACCAGATCTTGCCGAGGGCACAAGATCGTAGCTGAGGTAACAAGCTAAACGTCAAAGTCCACGTGGAACTACTAGCGAGACTGAAGTCTCTCTACAAAAACATAAATTAAGCAACGTGAGTACAAATGTACCCAACAAGACTTACATCAGAACTAACTACATATGCATCAGTATCAACAAAGGGGATGGTGGGGTTTAACTGCAGCAAGCCAGCTTTGACTCAGTGGCTATCCTAAACTACGACTGCAAGTAACTCTTTTGAGGTGGCGCACACGAGTCCACATATTCACCATATCAATACACCACTATGGATCCGTTCCCGTCTCCCTACGAGAACGCCATCCATAGCACTCATGCTTATCTTGCGTATTTTAGAGTATCCAATTTCACTTGTCTATGAACTGTATAGGCAACCCAGAAGTCCTTTTCCATGGACACGGCTATTCGAATAGATAATGTTAACCCTGCAGGGGTGTACTTCTTCACACACGCTCTCACCACTTACCACCGTTTACACGACATGTACTCGGCAACCTTCAAGCGGAAGCCCAGCGAGGGTGTCGGCCACGACCTGACTAACCACACAAGTCTCTCGTCCAGGTTTATCACCTATTCGGGTTCCATCCGCAAGGAGATCCGGCCGGGGTGTCGCTCACGGCCCCAAACGATGTGTGCAGGGTTCCCAAGCCCACCAACCGGGTGCCACTTGGTACACCGGGCCACTGTGCCTAGTCTGTCCCAAGCCCACCTGTACCGGGTGCCACTTGGTAGACTACTAACACTACCTACAAACACCAGAAACTAGTTGCAACTCCTGGACAGAGATCAAGTTGATTAATAAGCCGAGAGGGGCCGAGTTACCGGAACCCATTGTGTGGTAGTAACTGTTCATGGATCACAAACACAGAACTCAGTTCCTGAGGACGTCTTCAATGAGACAACCCACCATGTACTCCTACATGGCCTCTCACCGCTACCTTTACCAAATCATGTTCACACACTTAGCTCTCAACAATAGGACATGTTCACACACCTCCAATTCATCCCCGATGAATCAGACCTGACACAACTCTAAGAAATAGCAGGCATGACAAACAAGCATGAATGAGTAGGCACATCAGGGCTCAAACAACTCCTGCTCATGCTAGTTGGTTTCATCTATTTACTGTGGCAATGACAGGTCATGCAGAGGATAAAGGGGTTCAGCTACCGCAGCAAGTAACAAATGAATCATTGTTGTCCTAATGCAGTAAAAGAGAGCAGGAGCGAGAGAGTGGGATTGTATCGGAATGAACAAGGGGGTTTTGCTTGCCTGGCACTTCAGAAGATAGTATAGCTCTTCATCGGTGTCAACGAACTCATCATCGGCACGTCGTCTACTGAGAGGGGACAAACACCAGCAAACAAGGAAGAACACAATCAATGGAATGCACAATATGATGCATGATCATGACATGGCAATATGCTGTGGTTTGAGCTAATGCAACTAGCAGCAAGTTAAATGAAGTTGGTTTGAATCCAAGATTAAATTCAAACTCCATATGTGGACATTTAAATGCCATTTATATGATTTGTGCTAAACAGCAGCTATAAGTTGTTCTAACATGCATGAAAACAGTACAGATGGATAGATTGGATTTTTCTGATCATTTTTCATATATAAATTATTTCATTTGGAGTTACGGTTGAATTTCTATGATTTTTAGAAGTTTTGGACAATTTCTGGAATTTTCAAAATAAGAATAAATCTAGAAAAAGGTTAACTGCGTCAGCATGACATCGTTGTGACGTCAGCAGGTCAACAGACCGGGTCCATGTCAAACCTGACGTGTGGGGTCCACACGTCAGTGACTAACTAACTAACCTAAATTAATTAATATTAAATTACTACTAACTAAAATGTCAGTTGGGTTAATTAGACTTAATTAAAAAAACTAATCTAGGATTAGCTGGGCCAGGGCCCACTTGTCAGCGACCCAGGGGAGGTCAAACCCCTGGTCAACAGGTCAAACTCGCCGGCGACACGACGCCGGCGAGGCCAGACACAGCGGCGAGGCTCGGGAATCTTCCTCCGGCGACCAAATCAACGGCGGAGCCCATCTACGAGTAGCTGGAGCTCGCGCACGTCTAGTGGTGCTCTCAGCTTTGCCGGAGATGGCCCAGAATGACGGCGGCGATGGCAAGCGCGGCGGCCGGAGTTCGGGCGAGGTTGGGAATGGTGCTATGGGGCATGGCGGGGTGAACGGCCGGGTGCTACGGCCTCCTGGTGATGTGCTAGGCACGGTTACGCGCTCAGTTTCGAGCTTATGCATCTGTGGCCACGACGACAACATGGCCGGCGGAGCTGAGCTCTCGGCCGTGATGGCCAACGGGGTTAGGGGGCAGCTCGAGCGACATGGCTAGGGGGAGAAAGAAGAGGAGCTCACGGCGAGTGTAGCGGTGGCCTCGGAGAGCTTGGGGAAGGGCTGGTGATGGCAGGAGGTCGCCGGCGATCTCGGCGATCCGAGGAGGAAGAAGATGTCGGGGGTGGCGCTTCGGGGGTCTTCCAGTCACGTGGCTTGGTGAGGGGGCTGGCGACGAGGTGGAGGAGCTCGGGAGCAGCTCGGGGCATCGTCGGGACGGCGGTGGTCGCGGCAACGGCGAACGGCGGCGATGGGCGTGTTCGGTGGCGTCGTGGGGGAGAGCAGAGGAGGGAGAGAGGTCCCGAGAGAGAGGAGAGGGGTGCAGGGGGTCCAGAGCGGCGCCGAGGAGGGGCTTCGAGGCGCCTCGGTGAGGCAGGCAAGCAGGGAGGAGGCGTGGCGCCTCGCACGCGCGTGCGCTGTCCCGCCTCTGCCTACTGGCAGAGGTTAGGGATGACTGGCAAGGTGGGTTGGTGGGCTGGGCCAACTGGGCCAGCTCCAGGTAAGACAGGTAGTCTCCCTGTCTCTCTCTCTCTCTTTTATTTCTCTTTTCTATTTTTCTGTTTTTCTGTTTTATTTTATTCCTTTGCCACTATTTTAAATTCAAAATGAATTCAAAAATTATGCCAAAGCTTCTGAAATATTTTATGTTGCACATGTGGACCTAGACAAATGCACATAGAATAATTCAGGGTTATTTGAAAATATATTCTATGTATTATGAATATACTTCCAAATTCAAATACAGTAATGATTTAAATTCAGTGCCCATAATAAATCCTTAAAAATGTTCATTATTTTTGGTTTGGATCAAATCTTTTGCCAAAAATATCAAACATTTATAAGAACATTTTGGAGAACAATGAATGCATTTATTAAGTTGGACCTATTTGGATTTCAGGTGCTAGGGTTTGATCATCCCCATTTCAAGTTTAAGCAAAATTTAAACATGATGCACACATGAAGCTAGCCTGGTGCAAAGGTAGAAGCTAGGGATGTGACAACGGCGGCGATGGATGGGGTGGCGGACGGAGGCTGGTGTGGGGATGGGGTGTTCTAGCATGGACGGTGTATGAATGGGAAAATGGAGGGAGAGGCACGGGGAACCATGTTTTTGGGACGCGCCTGTCAGAAATATGGGAAAGTTATGAACTTAGCCCCCATTTAAAATTTGGACGTCTCGTCGGTTGGGGATAGGACGGTAATCTCGCATCTCGCCAATATTTTCCTAGAGCAATTTTGGGTGAGGAGAGGGTGGTTGGCGCCCATGGTTGGCGCCCATGGTGTATGAACGGGGCTGACAAGTAGGGCGGTTGTGTCACGTCTGAGTGAAGTTACAAACCTGGCCCTATTGAAAATATTTGCCTATATCGATTTCGGCCGAATCGAGTTAGTTTCGCCGCCCACCGTGTATGAATGGGGAATGGAGGGAGAAACAGAGGTCTTTCGGACGAGCTTGAATCAAATTGTGTTTTGTCGTCCATGTTTGACGCCCACCGTGTCGAAATGGGCTCAGAGGCGGTCGTGTCACGTCGAATTGAAGTTACTAACCTACCCCTATTTAGAGCAGTGGAAATCGGGCCGATGGATTGTCCGTGTAATGGGTAGATAGTAATTTCCATCTCCCAAACATTTGGCTTCGGGTTGCCGACGTGGGAGTGGAGATTTTGCCGCTTCTTTCGAATTTTGGGACAATAAGCATCCACGTTTACCCTGGCAACTAAAATCGAATCCATTTTGTATTCCTATATGAATCTTTATAAATCATTCTATGTGTTTTTATATATCTTCAAAAGGACGACAAAGATGTATCCCACTGTCATATATGAATATGGTTTACAAATGCTGATACTCAAATTCAGAAGCTAGAATCCAGTTTAAGGTGAATTCGAATATTTGGAACACTTCATGTCCAACTCAAATGTCACACACAGCATAATGTGTACTGCCATTTAGATATGTACACAAGCGATGTATCAAGATTCAAATACCGAGTCAATCAACCAAGAATGTACAGAACTAACAGACATATAAGCACTTATAGAGTATATGGATCAATAATATCAACTAACATACATAAGCCAAGCCGATGTACTTTTTTTGGCTACAACAACATCCTTTTTTAGCCAGCATCTTGGCCCTTTCCAATGCATGCCACTTATGGTCCATCTATACTACTACTATTGTTGAATGCACATTCAGCCCAATTGGCATATTTGTAGGTCTGGCACAGCAATCCAAATGAATGTCTCCGAGTCTTATCAATTAATACAGACTTGTGCTCAAATAAAATTACAAACCAAAAAACAAAAAAAAACACAATTATTACATGATCTATAAAACAAATGGTTTGATTGATTACATGAACAGACAACACAAAGGTTATTCAATGATGGAAAGAACATTTCACCTATGATTTACCAAGTAGGAATTTAATTTTCTTTTTTCCTTCAGGACCTTAACAATCTGGTCAGTCTCATCTTGCTTCGTTTTGAAATCCACCAAATATTTAATGGTTGTCTTGAGTACTGCTTGTGATTGTGTTGTTTGCTTCCTCAACATGTCAACTTCATCTCTAAGTGCAGAAGCAGAATCTCTTTCTATCACTAGTTTAGCCTCTAGAGCATCAGCAGTTGGCAATTCATAATGCATGATTGGGCCGGTGCCACTGTTGTGGGATGATGCAATGTCCATGGGGACCTCGCTCTTTGATCTTGGGATAACCTATTTTTCCATTAAAGTTCCGATTGGATTCAGAAAAGTTGAAGTTAGCAAAACATCTCAACTGGGAGTTATAACAGCAAACCAGTTAAACAAACAAGGAATTAAAGAGTTTCAATTGGATGCTGAAAAGTAGTTATTAACATCATTGTAATCCGATGTGGCAGCAGCAAAGCAGTTAAACAAACAAGTAGATATTTAAGTTAAGGTAAACAGGTAATTCTTAACAGTAAATATCAAACACATAGATAGGCACAGTCTACAATGTGATTAACAGGCTGTGGCATTATGTAATCAGTAGCAAACTAAATTAAGCCAAGCAACGTAATTGAACAATTTTGCAATAAGTGGCTAACTAAAATTCCGAGAAGCTGGTAACTGAACTTATGTTAGTTCTTTGTACAGGCACACTGCAACTTATTTTTCGCATACAAGGTTGTACGAAGGAGTCCATGGCATCAATTGCTTGGATACGCAGTCCCAATACTTATTTCTTCCCACGCTGCATTGGTAAGTCGAATGGTTAATCTGGTAAGATGGTGCGTCCTTGATATGTTATATGAGGACGTGTAGTCAGACTAGTTGTAGCCACACACATCACACTCGCTTTTACTGTATATTTCATGCGATTACTTTTGGCATATCGAGATCTAAGCAATCTACAATAGGATGAAAAGACTGGCATCCTTCACATTATTAGCGAACTCAGTTCATAGAAACAAGCAATTCAACCATTCTGTGGGTAAATCAAAAGCGCCACTGGAATATTTTTCACTATCCAATCATACACGCAAAAAGGGGCGACGCCACCATAGGGGCTGTTATGGGCGGCCACCTCAGGTGGCTGGAAAGTGTGCACCTAGTTTGAGTCATCCAGGTTGGCCCACGCTAGTTTTGTTCGTCCCAACGCACGAGCATGCAATGTAAAAAAATGAAGAATTTTTTTTCAATTTGGATGGGCCAATAACATAAGTGCAAGGCAGGCCCTATAGTAGGCTCGCGGCCCAAACGAGCGCCTCCCATATCGATCGACAGCAGGAAAAATCCTGATTCATTCGCTCCAGCCTCCAGTCTGGTTCGCTCCTAACCTAGCTGTCGCTGGACAGACCGACACAGCACTTCCTCGTGCCCTCGTTGGAGGGCGGTCGCCGGGCTTCAAGCGAACAGAAGGACAAGAAGATGAAGATCCAACCTTGGGTGTATCCTGCGTGGGAGGCAGCAGCGGCAGCACGGGCATGGCATCAAGCTTGCGCAAACGGACAGACGCAGCTTGCAAGATTAGCATGCGCAACAAGCAGGTACATCACATCCCTAATTATATCTAATTCAACTCTTCAATTTCTGGCCAATAGTTAAACCTGACGGTGTTGTAAAACTGCTTGTATGTAGGGAATCTATGAGAAAATGAAACCAATTTCAACTTATTTTATAACTCCCCCAATCAATACTAAACTGACTGAATCTGATGTATCTAATCAAGTTTCCGGTGCAAACATACAAGCTCATGTTGTTCTTGAGCCTGAAGTGTCTAATGAACAGACTGCTAATGAAGGATTTGATGCAAACATTTTACATGCTCCTGGTGATGAACATATAGTGTCTAATGAGGGATCTAATGCAAGCATTTTTCAAGCTCATTGAAAGATTTAGTGTCTAATGATGATCTACTATGTTGAGAGAGACAGAGATTTGCAGGCATTGATGACAAGCAAATTATAGTGCATTTTCATAGCTTGAGGAAATGTCGAGGCCATCTACCAGAAAGTCCTCGTATCATGACAATATAGCATAAATACTTTTCCAATCTGTTGTTTGAAACTATTGGCATACTTGTGTGGGATAGATATATTGATATGCAGTTTGCGCACTGGTTATAGGTGCAATTGCACTTTGATATTTTCAGCCAGAGAACGAATAATTCAAGCAAGTATAGACCATGTTTGTAGTCCTTGTACACCATGTTGCATTTTGTGTTTTTTGGTGCTTGCATCATTTAGTGTTTATAATCCGAACTACTTTGGATCATTAGCTAGTTTTCAAAGTGCATGTAGCTTCACATTTCTCAAGTTATGTTGATTTCCGGAGTGCAAGTGCCTTCGTATTTTTAAGTTAAATGTTCGCCCCTGGTAACTTGAATTCGTGGATCCGCCACTGCACACAAATCATACACGAATGCCAGTACAAATTAAATGAAATGCAGGGACTTACGCTAGCTCGTTGTACAGGCTCACTGCAGCTCCGCTTGCGCTTGGGATGTTCCATGTACAAGTCCATGTTACCACTTGCTTGGATGTACAGGCCTTGTTCTCCTTGCATCCCCCTCTGCATTTTTGACACGGCGAATGCTTGATCAAATAAGAGGAATCGACCTTGACGTTGTACCGGAGGACAGATACTTACAAGGTTATACGGGTGTGCAGGATGTGTACCAGATCCCATAGCACCGTCATGCTTCGCTAAAAAATGGATTTTCTTGTTTCAGACGATATCTCCAGAAGAAATAAGAGTTAAAATCAGAGTTGCATAGGCGTGTAAGCTAAGAGAGCAGTGAAAGGATATCCAAACATCATCAGAACAATGCACAAGGGAGTGATGTGTGGATACCTAGTTCAGGCCGGCGTTTCGGCATGCTCGCCTAGCTAGAGTGCGAGTCACTTCAGAGCTGTTGAAGGTGATGCATTGGCATTGGCTGGCCGCGCACGGATGCAAATATTGAGTGGGAGCGGAGCGCTACGATGCGGTGGACGGGACCGTTGGTGAAGCCCCAATGGCCTCGGGGGGGCGGAGGTGCGATGAGTGCTCGGTGAAGTAGCCCCGGTGAGCTGGGAGACGGCATCGGTGAAGCGCACCTGATGTGGTGGAACTTGGTGTCTGTGAGGCACGTCGGTTGCAGCGGCCGACATTGTCGATGGACCACCCAGTGTGGTGGACGAGGGCGTAGATGAGGTAGCTCCGGTGTGGTGGTGAAGCGCGACCGTCGTCTTCGTCATCGTCGTCCGGCACAGAGGTGGGGAAAGAGACGAGACGAGGGGTGATTCAAACTTTGCTTGGGTTGGCGGCGAATTAGGGATTTGAGCAATCTGGGCGCGGAAGGGGCGGTGGAGAAGAGGGATTTTGCAGGGCTAGAATTGGGGCCGCCAGATATTTCAATCCGAAACATGGAAGCGCGAACTTATTTTATCGTCATCCTTTTTGGGGG
>NC_041385.1:669346385-669366488 GCF_002162155.2 Triticum dicoccoides | reverse complement strand
TGTGTCCATGACATGTGGGCCCAAAAGGTGGCTGGCCCACATGTCAGTGACCCAAAGGCAGGTGCCTTTAAGGCAATGAAGCAGCGTCCACCCCGACACGACCCTGGTCTGCCTGGTGCGCCTACATTTGAGAATGCAAACCAATCTTCTTTCTCAGATAATTATACATTTTGTTATTTATTTCTTCAAAACCACAACAAAGATTTATTCCACCTTCATATATGATTATGATTTAGAAATGTCGTGATATTCAAATTCAGTAGGTTGGATACACTCTGGGTCAAACAGTTATTTCATCCAATACAATATGCTCACACGAAAAACAGTTCACCTTATGTCAATCATACAAGTACTGAGGATTACCTCACCTAAAAAATCCGGATCATTACAACACATCGAGAACATAGGGGGTCTTGCAACATAATACATTCAGAGACATGACACAACATGCAAGTACAATAATCTAATGACAATTTCAACTGGTATCTAAAGAAGAACCGGGATTACCTTGGGCTTCAGATAGTAGAAACAGCAGGACCTCCTCCATCTTCAAATGCAACATTCTTACTTCCTCCAATTCTTGGGTTGCTTGCATAATGCCTGTCACTAATTCCGTAATTTCCAGCCTCAAGATAAAGATTACCTCATTCATGGCAGCCACACCATCTCTTTCTGCCTCTAGTAGAGCCTCATGCACTATAATATTTGTGCTCAGACTGCTCTCCGGCGGTGTTGCCTCTGCACTGCTACCATCTGGTAACATGGATGGCGCACTGCTTCCACAAATAGATTTTGGGGTTTTACATTGTGTCCTAGTGTGAACGGCATCCTGAAAGGTTTCCACTGGACATAAGTAAGAGATAGATATCGTATGATCCAGGCAGTAAGCTTACATGGTAAATGACGGACGAATTATTGCCGAGCATGGCAAACTATATTTAAATGGTTCGAAGCAGCATCAGCCGAAAAGAAATTAAATGGTAAGATGAAACTAGGGATGTAAGTGGCAAATAAATGACATCCGCCAGTCCCATCTAGTTAGTTTTTGCTACCTCCCTAGTTCATTTTCCTCAAAAAAAAACTCTTTTGAACTATCATACCACTAGTGGACTTTAATCAGGATTAAACGGGACCTAGTTGACATCCCTAGTTGAAGGGAGTGTACCACCGCTATATTTAAGTTGCGAAGGCATCTAAGCAGTTGAAATAATCTAAGAAAGCACTTAATAGTGTGGCCTCTTTTAAACTACGAAGACAGTTGTCGGTGTTCTGGGAACGGGGGTCCCCAGACTTGCCTGCCTGCGGCCTGCGGCGTGGCTCAAGTGGGGGCCCAGTGCAGCCCAGCTTCATCAGCTCAAGCTCAAGACCCTCGTGAGGGGCCAAGCCTCGCGGGGGGGACGGCATGAAGCTTCCTCGGGAGCGGCCTCGTCAGGCAGGCTCGCGAGGGGGCGGAGAGATCAAGGCAGGGTACCTCGCGAGGAACCCGTGACCCAAGCCATGACGATCGAGACCAGGAGGGCGCCAGGCGGGCGCCGGCCTGCGCAGTGTCCTTGTTTCCTCTTCGGTGCAAAGGGGGGCAATCACAGGCCAAGGCATCAGGCAAAGGTTACCGTTTTGGTGCAACAAGACCAAGACCAGTAGAACGGCAGGATGGAGGTCATCATGGAGCCCAGGACGGTGTCATCGTCAGAGCCTTTGGCAGCCGAAGACCAACTTTAGTCAGGATAAGTGTACTAGATGTTCCCCTTCAAAATGGCCAATTGTTGGCGCCCTTCCCGCTCATTATTTGGGAAGAGGCCCAGGGCCTCCCTCTATAAATAGGACTAGCCACCACAGTGGGAAGGCATCTAGAGATGAGATAGGCAACCAAGAGGCGACTGAACTCACCCAAGTAGTTCATCGCACTAGCTCAAGAATAGCCCCTCGCGAGGTTGTTCTCCTTTGTATTGTCCATCATCAGCCCCAGAGGCAATCCACACACCACAAACTAGATTAGGGTATTACACCACAATGGTGGCCCGAACTAGTATAAACCTTGCGTCCCTTGTGTTGTTCTTCGTGTAGTCTAGATTCCTTGCGAGGCACGCGAGCTGGTAGGGGAAAGATCTTCGCACGCACCCCAGAGTTCGAAAGGGTCTGCCGGAACCCGAAATCCGACATTTGGCGCGCCAGGTAGGGGGTGTGCCGAAGTTCTCCCTTCCGACGACCCGCTCTCCACCGACATCGCGTTTCGCCCTCATGGCGGACAACGCGCCGCCCGCTCCAGCAGCCGATGCCGGCACTGGGGCCAGGGAGCTCCGAGCCATGGACCCCGCCTTACGACAGGTGCAATGGCCGCACAAGTTCAAGCCCGAGATGTCGCCATGCTACAATGGTGCGATGGATCCGCTAGTTTTCCTGCTGGCGTACGAGGAGGCCGTCCTCAAGGCCGAGGGCGACGACAGGGTGATGGCCAACTGGTTTCCCATGGCCCTCACCGGCGTTCCGCGCATGTGGCTGCTCCACCTATCGACGACCTCCGTGACCTCTTGGGGGGAGCTGCGCGACCTCTTCCTCTCCCATTAAGCCGCCCTAGCCCCCCCACCCCCGGTTGTCGCAGCTCTCCTAGGCGGCTCACAGGCGCCACCTTCAAGCCGCCACGTCAAGCCATTCACCCGCCAGATCGGCACCACCTCGAAGCGCCGAGAAGCCCCCCCCCCAGGCTGGGTGGCACCCGAAGCCGATCTGACCTTCAACTCGGACGATCACCCCTCCAACCTCGCCAGTTCGGGTGCACTCCCGATGTTGTGCACCCCCGCCATCTGCCAGGTGGCCATCACCAGGACCCTCATCGACGGCGGTGCTGACCTCAACGTGCTCTCAGTGGAGGCCTTCAGCCTCCTCCACGTGCCACTAGAGCGGCTTCAGCCCAGCAGGCCTTTCTCGGGCGTCGGAGTCGGTTCCACCGCCTCCTTGGGACAGATTCGCCTCCCGGTGACCTTCGGCACCTACGATAACTTCCGGACAGAGCTGATCGACTTCGACATCGCCCCCCATCGGCCTCCCATACAACGCCATCCTCGGCTACCCGGCCTTGGCCCAGTTCATGGCAGCAACTCACCCTGCGTACAACCTCATGAAGATGCCCGGGAGCAGCGGCGTCCTTACCGTGTCAGGAGACACAAGGGATGCACTGCAGGCGCGCAAGCTCGCTTTCAAGATGGCCGCGGTGGTGCAGCCCGCCAGCACTAACACCCTCGATCCCAAGGGGGTTGCGCCGACAAAAAAGAAGCAGCTATTCACCCAAGACAAGGCGGAAACCAAGCAGGTACCGGTCGACGAGGACGTATCCGCTGGCGCCACCTTCACCATAGGTGCCAACCTCGAACCCGAGCAGGAGGGGGCCTTGGTGAAGTTCCTGCGCGCAAACAAGAAGGTGTTCGCATGGGAACCTAATCATCTAGCAGGGGTCCCGAGGGGTGTGATTGAGCATCACCTCAATGTGTGCCCCAACGTGCGCCCCGTGAAGCAGAAGGCGAGGCGGCAGTCCACTGAGAAACAAGCTTTCATCGTCCAAGAGACCCGCAAGCTAGAGGCAGCAGGGGTTATTCGCGAGGTTCGCTAGCCAGATTGGTTGGTTAACCCGGTCGTCGTGCCAAAGACGGAAGGAAAGGAACACATGTGTGTCGACTTCACCAACCTCAACAAAGCCTGCCCGTAGGATCCATTTCCGCTCCCCCGCATCGACCAGATCGTCGACTCCACCGCTGAGTGTGACCTGTTGTGCTTCCTAGATGCCTTCTCGGGCTGTCACCAGATCAAGATGGCGGTAGAAGACGTGGAAAAAAACGGCTTTCCTGACCCCGTGTGGAGTGTACTGCTATACATGCATGCCATTTGGGTTGCGCAACGCAGGTGCGATCTTTCAGCGGCTGATGCACATCGCCTTGGGCCGACAGCTCAGGAGGAACGCTGAACATTACGTCGATGACATGGTGGTGAAGTCTCGGGAGGCAAGAACCCTGATGCAAGACTTGGAGGAAACCTTTGCGAGCCTTAATTAAGTGGACCTGCAGCTCAACCCGGAGAAGTGCGCGTTTGGAGTCCCCTAGGGCAAGCTCCTGGGTTTCCTCGTGTCCCACAGGGGCATCGAGGCCAACCCAGAGAAGGTCAAGGCAGTCGAAGACATGAGCCCGCCGAAGACCCTCAAAGAAATGAAGAAGCTCACCGGGCGTGTAACCACGCTAGGACGTTTCATCTCCAAGCTGGGGGAATGAGCACTGCCCTTCTTCAAGCTGATGAAGAGGAAGGGCCCCTTCGAATGGTCTGAAGAGGCCAACAAGGCATTCCAAGATCTCAAGAGGTACCTTACTAGCCCTCCGGTGATGGTAGCCCCGCGCCCTCGGGAGCCCCTGGTGCTCTACCTTGCGACCACCCACTACTCCGCCAGCGCAGCCCTAGTGGCGGTTAGAGAGGAGCGTCCGACCAAGGCAGCAGCTACCGTCCGGGCCAAAGCAAAGCAAAGCCAAGACAGCCTCACAAAGACCGCACCCGCAAAAGATCAGCCGCAGCAGGGGAATGCACCTGGAGCAGAGGAGGCCTCTCCTGGTGACTAGGCGCTGGGGGATCCCTCGTCTCAGGAGGCTCCTCAACCTCCGGAGGAAGCAAGCTGCGCTAGCACGCTCAACCTCGTCGAGCACCCCGTGTGCTTCATCGGCACGGTGCTACGAGACGCAAGGGCGCGGTACCCCATGCCTCAAAAACTCCTCCTCGCGCTATTGGTAGCCTCACGCAAGTTGCGGCACTACTTCCAAGGCCATCCCATCAAGGTCGTCTCAGCGTACCCCCTGTTGGAAATATGCCCTAGAGGCAATAATAAAAGTGTTATTATTATATTTCTTTGTTCATGATAATTGTCTTTTATTCATGCTATAACTGTATTATCCGGAAATCGTAATACACGTGTGAATACATAGACCATAACATGTCCCTAGTGAGCCTCTAGTTGACTAGCTCGTTGATCAACTGATAGTCATGGTTTCCTGGCTATGGACATTGGATGTCGTTGATAACGGGATCACATCATTAGGAGAATGATGTGATGGACAAGACCCAATCCTAAGCATAGCACAAGATCGTGTAGTTCGTTTGCTAGAGCTTTTCCAATGTCAAGTATCTTTTCCTTAGACCATGAGATCGTGTAACTCCCGGATACCATAGGAGTGCTTTGGGTGTACCAAACGTTGCAACATAATTGGGTGACTATAAAGGTGCACTACAGGTATCTCCGAAAGTGTCTGTTGGGTTGACACGGATCGAGACTAGGATTTGTCACTCCGTATGACGGAGAGGTATCTCTGGGCCCACTCGGTAATGTATCATCATAATGAGCTCAAAGTGACCAAGTGGTTGGTGACGGGATCATGCATTATGGTACGAGTAAAGTGACTTGCCGGTAATGAGACTGAACAAGGTATTGGGATACCGACGATCGAGTCTCGGGCAAGTAACGTACCGATTGACAAAGGGAATTGTATACGGGGTTTGATCGAATCCTCGACATCGTGGTTCATCCGATGACATCATCAAGGAGCATGTGGGAGCCAACATGGGTATCCAGATCCCGCTGTTGGTTATTGACCGGAGAGTTGTCTCGGTCATGTCTGCATGTCTCCCGAACCCGTAGGGTCACTTAAGGTTTGGTGACGCTAGGGTTATTAGGAAGACTTGTATGTGATTACCGAATGTTGTTCGGAGTCCCGGATGAGATCCCGGACGTCACGAGGAGTTCCGGAATGGTCCGGAGGTGAAGATTTATATATGGGAAGTTGTCATACGGACACCGGAAGAATTTGGGGTCATATCGGTATTGCACCGGGGCCACCGGAGGGGTTCCGGGGGTCCACCGGGAGGGGCCACCCCTCTCGGAGGGCCACATGGGCCGCAAGGGGCAGGGAGCCAGCCCCTGGAGGGCTGGGCGCGCCCCCCACCTTGGGCCCATGCGCCTAGGGTTGGGGGGAAACCCTAGAAGGGGCGCCCCCCTTGCTTGGGGGGCAAGTTCCCCCTCCCTGGCCGCCGCCCCCCCTCTAGATCCCATCTAGAGGGGCCGGCCCCCCCTTGCCCCTTCCCCTATAAATAGAGGGGTGAGGGGAGGGCTGCTGGACACAACTAAGGACACAACTAAGGTGCAGCCCCTCCCCTCCCCAACACCTCTCCTCCTCCGTTATGAGCTTGGCGAAGCCCTGTCGGAGTACTACTGCACCAACACCACCACGCCGTCGTGCTGCCGTTGGAGCTATCTTCCCCAACCTCTCCTTCCTCCTTGCTGGATCAAGACGGAGGAGACGTCGTCAGTCCCGTACGTGTGTTGAACGCGGAGGTGCTGTCCGTTAAGCACTTGGTCATCGGTGATCTGAATCACGGCGAGTATGACTCCATCATCACCATCCCCTTGAACGCTTCCGCACGCAATCTACAAGTGGTATGTAGATGCAATCACTCTCCCATGACTCGTTGCTAGATGAACTCATAGATGGATCTTGGTGAAACCGTAGAAAAATTTTAATTTTCTGCAACGTTCCCTAACAGTGGCATCATGAGCTAGGTCTATGCGTAGTTCTCTATTGCACGAGTAGAACACAATTTTGTTGTGGGCGTAGATCTTGTCAACTTGCTTGCCGCTACTATTCTAATCTTGCTTCAGCGGTATTGTGGGATGAAGCGGCCCAGACCAACCTTACACGTACGCTTACGTGAGACCGGTTCCACCGACTGACATGCACTAGTTGCATAAGGTGGCTGGCGGGTGTCTGTCTCTCCCACTTTAGTTGGAGCGGATTCGATGAAAAGGGTCCTTATGAAGGGTAAATAGAAGTTGACAAAATCACGTTGTGGTTATTCGTAGGTAAGAAAGCATTCTTGCTAGAACCCAATTGCAGCCACGTAAAAGATGCAACAACAATTAGAGGACGTCTAACTTGTTTTTGCAGCAATTGTCATGTGATGTGATATGGCCAGAAGTTGTGATGAATGATGAATGACATATTGTGATGTATGAAATCATGTTCTTGTAATAGGAATCACGACTTGCATGTCGATGAGTATGACAACCGGCAGGAGCCATAGGAGTTGTCTTTATTTTTGTATGACCTGCGTGTCATTGAAGAACGCCATGTAAATTACTTTACTTTATTGCTAAACGCGTTAGCCATAGAAGTAGAAGTAGTCGTTGGCGTGACAACTTCATGAAGACACGATGATGGAGATCATGATGATGGAGATCATGGTGTCATGCCGGTGACAAGATGATCATGGAGCCCCGAAGATGGAGATCAATGGAGCTATATGATATTGGCCATATCATGTCACTACTATATATAATTGCATGTGATGTTTATTATGTTTATGCATCTTGTTTACTTAGAACGACGGTAGTAAATAAGATGATCCCTTACAACAATTTCAAGAAGTGTTCTCCCCTAACTGTGCACCGTTGCTAAAGTTCGTCGTTTCGAAGCACCACGTGATGATCGGGTGTGATAGATCCTTACGTTCACATACAACGGGTGTAAGACAATTTTACACATGCAAAACACTTAGGGTTAACTTGACGAGCCTAGCATGTACAGACATGGCCTCGGAACACGGAGACCGAAAGGTCGAACACGAGTCGTATGGAAGATACGATCAACATGAGAATGTTCACCGACGATGACTAGTCCGTCTCACGTGATGATCGGACACGGCCTAGTCGACTCGGATCGTGTAACACTTAGATGACTAGAGGGATGTCTAATCTAAGTGGGAGTTCATTATAATAATTTGATTAGATGAACTTAATTATCATGAACTTAGTCTAAAAACCTTTGCAAATATGTCTTGTAGATCAAATGGCCAACGCTCATGTCAACATGAACTTCAACGCGTTCCTAGAGAAAACCAAGCTGAAAGATGATGGCAGCAACTATACGGACTGGGTCCGGAACCTGAGGATCATCCTCATAGCTTCCAGGAAACAATATGTCCTAGAAGGACCGCTAGGTGACGCTCCCGTCCCAGAGAACCAAGACATTATGAATGCTTGGCAGATTCGTGCTAATGATTACTCCCTCGTTCAGTGTGGCATGCTTTACAGCTTAGAACCGGGGCTCCAAAAGCGTTTTGAGCAACACGGAGCATATGAGATGTTCGAGGAGCTGAAACTAGTTTTCCAAGCCCACGCCCGGGTCGAGAGATATGACGTCTCCGACAAGTTCTATAGTTGTAAAATGGAGGAAAATAGTTCTGTCAGTGAGCACATACTCAAAATGTCTGGGTTGCACAACTGTATGACCCAGCTGAATATTAACCTCCCAGATGAGGCGGTCATTGACAGAATCCTTCAGTCGCTCCCACCAAGCTACAAGAGCTTTGTGATGAACTAAAATATGCAGGGGATGGTGAAGACCATTCCTGAAGTATTTTCAATGCTGAAGTCAGCAAAGGTTGAAATCAAGAAAGAACATCAAGTGTTGATGGTCAATAAGACCACTAAGTTCAAGAAGGGCAAGGGCAAGAAGAACTTCAAGAAGGACGACAAGGAGGTTGTCGCGCCCGGTAAGCCAGTTACCGGGAAGAAGTCAAGGAATGGACCCAAGCCTGAGACTGAGTGCTTTTATTGCAAGGGGAAGGGTCACTGGAAGCGGAACTGCCCCAAATACTTAGCGGATAAGAAGTCCGGCAACACCAAAGGTATATTTGATATACATGTAATTGATGTGTACCTTACCAGTACTCGTAGTAACTCCTGGGTATTTGATACCGGTGCCGTTGCTCATATTTGTAACTCACAGCAGGAGCTGCGGAATAAGCGGAAACTAGCAAAGGACGAGGTGATGATGCGCGTCGGGAATGGTTCCAAGGTCGATGTGATCGCTGTCGGCACGCTACCTCTACATTTACCTACGGGATTAGTTATAAACCTTAATAATTGTTATTTGGTGCCAAGTTTGAGCATGAACATTGTATCTGGATCTCGTTTGATACGAGATGGCTACTCATTTAAATCCGAGAATAATGGTTGTTCTATTTATATGAGAGATATGTTTTATGGTCATGCCCCAATGGTCAATGGTTTATTCTTAATGAATCTCGAGCGTAATATTACACATATTCATAGCGTGAATGCCAAAAGATGTAAAGTTGATAATGATAGTCCCACATACTTGTGGCACTACCGCCTTGGTCACATTGGTGTCAAGCGCATGAAGAAGCTCCATGGTGATGGACTTTTAGAGTCTCTCGATTATGAATCATTTGACACATGCGAACCATGCCTCATGGGCAAGATGACCAAGACTCCGTTCTCCGGAACAATGCAGCGAGCAACCAACTTATTGGAAATCATACATACCGATGTGTGCGGTCCAATGAGCATTGAGGCTCGTGGAGGATATCGTTATGTTCTCACTCTCACTGATGACTTGAGTAGATATGGGTATGTCTACTTAATGAAACACAAGTCTGAGACCTTTGAAAAGTTCAAGGAATTTCAGAATGAGGTAGAGAATCAACGTGACCGAAAGATAAAGTTCCTACGATCAGATCGTGGAGGAGAATACTTAAGTCACGAATTTGGTACACACTTAAGGAAATGTGGAATCATTTCACAACTCACGCCGCCTGGAACACCTCATCGTAACGGTGTGTCCGAACGTCGTAATCGCACTCTATTGGATATGGTGCGGTCTATGATGTCTCTTACCGATTTACCGCTATCATTTTGGGGATACGCTCTAGAGACAGCTACGTTCACTTTAAATAGGGCACCGTCTAAATCCGTTGAGACGACACCGTATGAATTATGGTTTGGGAAGAAACCTAAGTTGTCGTTTCTAAAAGTTTGGGGATGCGATGCTTATGTCAAGAAACTTCAACCTGAAAAGCTCGAACCCAAGTCGGAAAAATGCGTCTTCATAGGATACCCTAAGGAAACCGTTGGGTATACCTTCTACTTAAGATCCAAGGGCAAGATCTTTGTTGCCAAGAACGGATGCTTTCTGGAAAAAGAGTTTCTCTCGAAAGAAGTAAGTGGGAGGAAAGTAGAACTCGATGAAGTATTACCTCTCGAACGGGAAAGTAGTGCAACTCAGGAAAATGTTCCTGTGATGCCTACACCAACTGAAGAGGAAAATAATGATGATGATCAAGGTACTTCGGATCAAGTTGCTACTAAACTTTGTAGGTCCACAAGGACACGTTTCGCACTAGAGTGGTACGGCAACCCTGTCCTGGAAATCATGTTGTTAGACAACGGTGAACCTTCGAACTATGAAGAAGCGATGGCAGGCCCAGATTCCAACAAATGGCTTGAAGCCATGAAATCCGAGATAGAATCCATGTATGAAAACAAAGTATGGACTTTGACAGACTTGCCCGATGATCGGCGAGCGATAGAAAACAAATGGATCTTTAAGAAGAAGACGGACGCGGATGGTAATGTTACCATCTATAAAGCTCGACTTGTCGCTAAGGGTTATCAACAAGTTCAAGGGGTTGACTACGATGAGACATTCTCACCCGTAGCGAAGCTGAAGTCCGTCCGAATCATGTTAGCAATTGCCGCATACTATGATTATGAGATATGGCAGATGGACGTCAAAACGGCATTCCTTAACGGGCATCTTAAGGAAGAACTGTATATGAGGCAGCCGGAAGGTTTTGTCGATCCTAAGAACACTAACAAAGTATGCAAGCTCCAGCGATCCATTTATGGGCTGGTGCAAGCATCTCGGAGTTGGAACATTCGCTTTGATGAGATGATCAAAGCGTTTGGGTTTATGCAGACTTATGGAGAAGCCTGCGTTTACAAGAAAGTGAGTGGGAGCTCCGTAGCATTTCTCATATTATATGTAGATGACATACTCTTGATGGGAAATGATATAGAACTTTTGGACAGCATTAAGGCCTACTTGAATAAGTGTTTTTCAATGAAGGACCTTGGAGAAGCTGCTTATATATTAGGCATCAAGATCTATAGAGATAGATCGAGACGCCTCATAGGTCTTTCACAAAGCACATACCTTGATAAGATTTTGAAGAAGTTCAAAATGGATCAGTCCAAGAAGGGGTTCTTGCCTGTATTACAAGGTGTGAGATTGAGCTCGGCTCAATGCCCGACCACGGCAAAAGATAAAGAAGAGATGAGTGTCATCCCCTATGCTTCAGCCATAGGATCTATTATGTATGCCATGCTGTGTACCAAACCTGATGTAAACCTTGCCGTAACTTTGGTAGGTAGGTACCAAAGTAATCCCGGCAAGGAACACTGGACAGCGGTCAAGAATATCCGAAAGTACCTGAAAAGGACAAAGGACATGATTCTCGTTTATGGAGGTGACGAAGAGCTCGTCGTAAAGGGTTACATCGATGCTAGCTTCGACACAGATCTGGATGACTCTAAGTCACAAACCGGATATGTGTATATGTTGAATGGTGGAGCAGTAAGCTGGTGCAGCTGCAAGCAGAGCGTAGTGGCGGGATCTACATGTGAAGCGGAGTACATGGCAGCCTCGGAGGCAGCGCATGAAGCTATTTGGGTGAAGGAGTTCATCACCGACCTAGGAGTCATACCCAATGCGTCGGGGCCGATCAAACTCTTCTGTGACAACACTGGAGCTATTGCCCTTGCCAAGGAGCCCAGGATTCACAAGAAGACCAGGCACATCAAGCGTCGTTTCAACTCCATCCGTGAAAATGTTCAAGATGGAGACATAGATATTTGCAAAGTACATACGGATCTGAATGTCGCAGATCCGTTGACTAAACCTCTCTCGCGAGCAAAACATGATCAACACCAGAACTCTATGGGTGTTCGATTCATCACAATGTAACTAGATTATTGACTCTAGTGCAAGTGGGAGACTGTTGGAAATATGCCCTAGAGGCAATAATAAAAGTGTTATTATTATATTTCTTTGTTCATGATAATTGTCTTTTATTCATGCTATAACTGTATTATCCGGAAATCGTAATACACGTGTGAATACATAGACCATAACATGTCCCTAGTGAGCCTCTAGTTGACTAGCTCGTTGATCAACTGATAGTCATGGTTTCCTGGCTATGGACATTGGATGTCGTTGATAACGGGATCACATCATTAGGAGAATGATGTGATGGACAAGACCCAATCCTAAGCATAGCACAAGATCGTGTAGTTCGTTTGCTAGAGCTTTTCCAATGTCAAGTATATTTTCCTTAGACCATGAGATCGTGTAACTCCCGGATACCGTAGGAGTGCTTTGGGTGTACCAAACGTCGCAACGTAACTGGGTGACTATAAAGGTGCACTACAGGTATCTCCGAAAGTATCTATTGGGTTGACACGGAACGAGACTGGGATTTGTCACTCCATATGACAGAGAGGTATCTCTGGGCCCACTCGGTAATGTATCATCATAATGAGCTCAAAGTGACCAAGTGGTTGGTGACGGGATCATGCATTACGGTACGAGTAAAGTGACTTGCCGGTAATGAGACTGAACAAGGTATTGGGATACCGACGATCGAGTCTCAGGCAAGTAACGTACCGATTGACAAAGGGAATTGTATACGGGGTTTGATCGAATCCTCGACATCGTGGTTCATCCGATGACATCATCGAGGAGCATGTGGGAGCCAACATGGGTATCCAGATCCTGCTGTTGGTTATTGACCGGAGAGTTGTCTCGGTCATGTCTGCATGTCTCCCGAACCAGTAGGGTCTACACACTTAAGGTTCGGTGACGCTAGGGTTATTAGGAAGACTTGTATGTGATTACCGAATGTTGCTCGGAGTCCCGGATGAGATCCCGGATGTCACGAGGAGTTCCGGAATGGTCTGGAGGTGAAGATTTATATATGGGAAGTTGTCATACGGACACCGGAAGAATTCGGGGTCATATCGGTATTGTACCGGGGCCACCGGAGGGGTTCCGGGGGTCCACCGGGAGGGGCCAGCCCTCTCGGAGGGCCACATGGGCCGCAAGGGGCAGGGAGCCAGCCCCTGGAGGGCTGGGCGCGCCCCCCACCTTGGGCCCATGCGCCTAGGGTTGGGGGGGAAACCCTAGAAGGGGCGCCCCCCTTGCTTGGGGGGCAAGTTCCCCCTCCCTGGCCGACGCCCCCCCTCTAGATCCCATCTAGAGGGGCCGGCCCCCCCTTGCCCCTTCCCATATAAATAGAGGGGTGAGGGGAGGGCTGCTGGACACAACTAAGGACACAACTAAGGCGCAGCCCCTCCCCTCCCCAACACCTCTCCTCCTCCGTTACGAGCTTGGCGAAGCCCTGTTGGAGTACTGCTGCACCAACACCACCATGCCGTCGTGCTGCCGTTGGAGCTATCTTCCTCAACCTCTCCTTCCTCCTTGCTGGATCAAGACGGAGGAGACGTCGTCCGTCCCGTACGTGTGTTGAACGCGGAGGTGCTGTCCGTTCAGTGCTTGGTCATCGGTGATCTGAATCACGGCGAGTACGACTCCATCATTACCATCCCCTTGAACGCTTCCGCACGCAATCTACAAGTGGTATGTAGATGCAATCACTCTCCCATGACTCGTTGCTAGATGAACTCATAGATGGATCTTGGTGAAACCGTAGAAAAATTTTAATTTTCTGCAACGTTCCCCAACACCCCCTGGAAAGGGTACTCAGGAGCCCCAACTCAGTTGGAAGAGTTGCTGAATGGAACATCGAATTGCAAGCGTTTTAGTTAGAGTTTAGCACGACCAGAGTCATCAAGGGAGCCGCACTTGCAGATTTCGTGGCAGAATGGGCAGAGGCACCGGGCCTCAAGGCAGGCGAGGACCGATCACTTTCCCCGGGAAGCGAGGCACCGGACGGCTGGGTCATGTACTTCGACAGGGCATTCTCCCGGCATGGCGTAGGGGCCGGCGCAGTGCTCGTATCTCCTACTCAGGACAAGCTCTACTATGCCGTGCAACTCTGTTTCCAGCATGAAGAAAAGGTCTCCAACAACATAGCAGAATACGAAGGCCTGATAGCAGGCTTGAAAGCCGCAGTCGCCTTGGGGGTAAAGCGCCTCGTCATCAAGGGCAATTCGCAACTCCTCGTCAACTTCTCCAACAAAATATACGAGCCGAAGGACGAGCACATGGAAGCCTACCTCGCGGAGGTTCGCAGGATGGAGAAACAGCTCTGGGGGCTAGAGTTGTAGCATGTGCCTCGCGGCACCAATCAAGAGGCTGATGACATCGCCAAGAGGGCATCCAGGCGGCTGCCTCAGGAGCCTGGCATCTTCGAGGAGAGACTCTTCAAACCCTCGGCGGCACCATCGCTATCGAGAACCTAGGGAGGAGCCTCAAAACCAGGACCTTCAAGAAGAAGCTGGAGGCCTGTGGCAGGGGCTGGTACGACGAGCTCCAGTCTGTGCTGTGGTCTATCCGCACGATCACGGCCAAGCCGACTGGCGAGACCCTGTTCTTCCTCGTCTACGGAGCTGAGGCCGTCCTCCCTCACGAGGTCAGGCGACGTTCCGCACGGGTCCTAGCGTTAGACGAGGCGCAGCAGGACGCCACGCAGGGGACGGACCTCGTGCTGGGGGAGGAACACCGTCGAGAAGCCGCGCTGCAAGCGGCAAGGTATCAACAGGTGCTGCGGCGGTACCACTGTCGCAACATCTGCCCCAGGACTCTTGAGGTAGGGGACCTCGTGCTCAGACGGGTTCTCTCCAGGGAGGGGTTGCACAAGCTCTCTCCCATGTGGGAGGGCCCGTTCAAGGTTGTTCATGTTTCTAGGCCCGTCTCCGCGCGCTTGGAGACCCAGGAGGGGGTACCCATCCAGAACGCATGGAACATTCAACATCTCCGAAGGTTCTACCCCTGAGCGAGGCCCAGTGCCTATGGAAAAGGTCTGGTGCATGTGAAGAAGGCAAATGCCTGTGAAGCTGCCGCATTTTGGAAAAGGCCAGGTGCCTGTGAAGAAGTCCAATGCCTGTGAAGCGGCCGCATTTTGGAAAAGGCCCGGTGCCTGTGAAGAAGGCCAATGCCTGTGAAGCTGCCGCATTTTGTAAAAGGCCCGGTGCCTGTGAAGAAGGCCAATGCCTGTGAAGCTCGCCGCCCGTGAAACTCTCAGGTAATAATGAGTGGGGCTGTACATGCCCCGGAGTCTCCGGAGTGCCGCCCTCGGGCCTCGGGGGCTCCCGCCCACGCCCAGTGGCAGCACTTAGCTCCGCGCTGGTGAGAAGACGTCGAAGACTAGATTAGGTGTCGAACGCGGCTTTTTCATTTGCTTTCTGCAGTTGGCTTGTTCGTTCCTATTTGAAGTTTTATTGGATTTTTTGCCATCTCTAACTTGTGACCCTTTGTCTTTTTCATTCACTTGCCTCGTTTTCTGTTGCGCAAGTCTCGCAAGGGAGGTACGCAGGCACCCTCGCGAGTGTTTTCTGCCCCGGTCGTTTGAAGCTTTCCTATCCGAGCCCGCTGCGGGAGCACTCCTCCCAGTCCGTGCCCCACGGGCATCGCGACGCGAGCACAGGACCTGGGTTGGTCGCCCCCGCTACCGAGACCGAAAACTACCCCTCCTGACTATTTCTTGCAGGACATGAAGCGCACGGCGAGGCCCCGGCCTCGAGAGGCGAAGACCACGACAAGCCTCCCCGAGCTAAGTAATTCCCACACACGGGCACGCGGCATGAAAACATAACACAGAAGTAGCAGAAACAACATGATAATTAACAGCAATAGTTCAACGCCCCTGCGGGGCCCCAAACTACCTTCTTTTTGTGCAGGGAAGGAAGAAAAACAAAGTAGGCACGACTTGCTCGGCACCAACTCGCGGCGAGGGCTCGTACTGCCTCCAGGGCTCAGTTGGATCCCGTCTCCCACTTCACCGGGGCGCGGCGGCGGACCGACCTGCTACCTTCCCCCAGGCGGGCGCGACGGCGCGGGGGGTGGTCACGGCCACCGCTGGAGGAGTTGCTGTCTGAAGGAGAGTCGCCGAAACTTGGCGAGCCCCGAGCATCGCTGCCCACGCGCCTGCCGCCGCCTTCATCCAGATCAACGCTGGGGCTGGGCTCACGGTCGTGGTCGTCGTCTTCGGGGCAGCACCCAGCACGGCGGTCGTCTTCCCTGAACACCTTCACGTAGAGGGTGGCATCGCCATCGAACTTGAAGTGCAGGGTGCACCGCCGGCTCATGCAGTGCGCGTGGGCAAACGTTTGCCAGCCGCGGGTCAGGGCCGCCTCCCCGGCGACGAAGACCTCCAGCGAGGCCCAGGAGGCCCTGCTGCAGCAACCGTCCGCCTGAAGCCAGAGGCCGCCCGGAGCGCCGGCCGGAAGTTCACCTACAAAGAAGCGGGGGAGCTGGAGCCAGGTGCTGGTTGGGTCCGCCGACCACACGACGAACTCCGGCAGCACCTCTGCCGAGCAGAAGCGCAGCCTGGGGGGTCGCGCAGCCACGGCGTACCTCCCATCGGCAGTCGGGCGCTCATCGCCGCACAGAGGACCGCCTCCACGACCACGGGAAGCCACTGCGGGGGCCGCAGGATGCTTGCGAGGGCGGCCCCGGCCGCGCTTGGTCGGAGGAGAGTCAGGCCCTTCCTAACAAGCCTTTCCCTTCTCCACGGCCGAGAACCTCTTCGGCGGAGCCATGGGGATGGCGAGTAGCCGGGATGGAGAGAAAGGAGTAGCGGGAAGGAATGGACTGAAGGGGCGCACGCCATTCCATACTTATAGCCGGAGAAGGCCAACTGTCGGCCTCCACGATCGTAGGTAATCATGACCCACTTTTGCATGCAGGGACTTGTCAAGTCGTGCAGTTGCCGAGGCATCATGGGGAAGCGGAGACGCCCACGTCCAATCAATCGCCACACGGTGCCCAAGGCTGCAGGCTATTGGGGCCCGCGGCACTTCCCACTTGCCCCTTTGCTTCTCTGCTAAGCAAAGTCTGTGCGCGCCTTGGGCCCGGGGGCTACTGTCGGCGTTCTGGGAATGGGGGTCCCCAGACTTGCCTGCCTGCGTCCTGCGGCGTGGCTCAAGTGGGGGCCCAGTGCAGCCCAGCTTCATCAGCTCAAGCTCAAGACCCTCGCGAGGGGCCAAGCCTCGCGGGGGGATGGCAGGAAGCTTCCTCAGGAGCGGCCTCGTCAGGCAGGCTCGCGAGGAGGCGGAGAGATCAAGGCAGGGTACCTCACGAGGAACCCATGACGCAAGCCAAGACGATCGAGACCAGGCGGGCGCTAGGCGGGCGCCGGCTTGCGCAGTGTCCTTGTTTCCCCTTCGGTGCAAAGGGGGGCAAGCATAGGCCAAGGCATCAGGCAAAGGTTACCGTTTCGGTGCAACAAGACCAAGACCAGCAGAACAGCAGGATGGAGGTCATCGTGGAGCCCAGGACGGCGTCATCGTCAGAGCCTTTGGCAGCCGAAGACCAACTTTAGTCAGGATAAGTGTACTAGATGTTCCCCTTCAAAATGGCCAATTGTTGGCACCCTTCCCGCTCATTATTTGGGAAGAGGCCCAGGGCCTCCCTCTATAAATAGGACTAGCCACCACAGTGGGAAGGCATCTAGAGATGAGATAGGCATCCAAGAGGCGACTGAACTCACCCAAGCAGTTCATCGACTAGCTCAAGAACAGCCCCTCGCGAGGTTGTTCCCCTTTGTATTGTTCATCATCAGCCCCAGAGGCAATCCACACACCACAAACTAGAGTAGGGTATTACACCACAATGGTGGCCCAAACTAGTATAAACCTTGCGTCCCTTGTGTTGTTCTTCATGTAGTCTAGATTCCTTGCGAGGCACGCGAGCTGGTAGGGGAAAGATCTTCACGCGCACCCCAGAGTTCAAACCTCAAGGGTCTGCCGGAACCCGAAATCTGACAATAGTCTTGTGATGAAGTTGAGAGGAAAAGTTAAGGACTCAAATGAAATAGGCATGCATTTCTTTATGATAGTACAGCAGGCACTGCTGACATATTTGCCAACTCAGGTATAGCGTAACAACAAACAACCATTCGAATCAAGCAATATAGCAAAGCAGACAACTGAACTATTTGTAACTCTGTAGGATTACAGGTTGAGGGCACAAGCCAAGAAAGAAGCCCACTCGCATTACATTTCACATGTATTAAAACACACTGGCTTACCATATGTTGATGTGAAGCCTCGCTGCTGTTGCAATGTTCTTTGAAGATATCGTCAGCATCCCGTGGTTGCAAATCTAGTTGTTGTAGTTTATTCTGCACCCTCTATTTAGGTAAAATTAATTTTAATCACATGCACTAGTCTGAATTTATCATCAATGGTTCATCTAAACTAATGAAAGAAGGGTGTGTGCATACACGACAATATATCTGCTTCCCTCTATTTTTATGCTTGTTCGAGGTGCCAGCCCCAAAAGAACAAATATTTTTGCTTGATGGGGTTGGCAGGTCCATAATTAATAGAAGCATCAAATTAATCATGCAACTTGGGAAGATCAAGAACACACAAACAAGTAATGAACAGAGGCTCAGATCAGTGATGTAATAGCTAGCATCAGAAAATGTAGGGTAAAACGAACAAAAAGCAACGGAACCACATGCCAGTTTGCTCATGTGTAATTAAGCATAGAGAACATTAAGCAGTCTGAAGGAACTAATAGGTGGCATCAGAACAAAACTAAAGCATATTAACTATATGTGCACTGGTATGTAATTTAGCACATGTAACATGTTCACTGCCAGAAGTATGGCCCTACAGGTGCAGGCAGAATAACGCGTCTCATGAAAAACTGAATGATGCCCTGAAGAAATTCAAAGGTGCGGTGCTTATGCTAGGAAAGTGAACGTAGGCGCCGGCCGTTGGATAATAGTACCTGATTCTCGATGGCATATGGGTATCATTGTCATACTTGATAGCTAAGGATCGTCCATGGTGCTCGTGTTGCGGTTGAGTTTGGGTCGGCTGTCGCCGTCGCTGAAGCGGCTCCGGTGCTACGGTTGCGGCGCCTGTCGACATACAAGAAAGCTCATCTATGGTAAGTGAACAGTTGCACGATAAAGAGAAAAAACGAAGGAATACAAATCGAAATAACTTGATGACGCTGCGGCCTCGGTAAAGCAGGGCCGGTGGAGTTGAATATGGCGTCCGTGGAGCGGGTCCGGTGCAGTGGACGAAGGCTTTGGCAGGCGTGTTGTACAGTGCTTTCAGTGAGGCGGATCTGTTGCGGTGGACGAGGGCTTGTATGAAGGGCCAGCGAAGGGCCGGACGAGGGAGTCAGTGAAGGGCCTACGCTATGGTGGATGAGGGTGCTGGTTAAGTAGATCCGGTGCGGTGGACCATGATGGCGGTCAAGGAGATCGGGAGCAGTGGACAAGCCAGTCGCTGAAGCGGCTCTGGTGAAGTGGTGAGTTGGCAGTTGGGGGTTCCAAGGTGCGGAAGGTAGATCCGGCGGGGTGTGAGGTCCACCGCTGTGGCGGAGGACTAGATTCGGTGGTTTGTCGTGGTTGGGGGGCTCGGGGAGGGGAAGGGGAGGGGCTCTGGGGAAGAATGTTGGGGGCAAAGAGGGGAAAACAATGGAGTTACCAAAGCAGCCCTTTTCCGTTCATGTGGCAGTGGTAAAACAGGAATATCGCAGGGCTAAACTTTCGGGCGCGTGATATTTCGATGTCAGCGGGAAGTTTGAAAGCTTTTGGAGCCTAAAATTATAAGTATTCTGCTCTCGTACGGCCGACTATGATATCATGGCCGACAATTTGTTTGTTTTGCATGCAAAAAAATGTGCAAGTTGTGAAAATCAATGTCTCCAACTCGAAACTTGGATTGTCCATTCAATTCAAATATGGATCATTGAGCTACTACAAGAAAATACCATCATACGGTCCAATTCAAATGAAATTCCAAATGTGTTTATCCTAAATATGATGACAAAAGCAAAAAATGTGTATGTGTATGAATAAAGTGGATGATTATAAAGTTTGAACATGCCCGTATGTGTATATCTCTAGGTTTGATATATGAATTTGAAATCACGAAATCCCGGCTTAAAAAATGTACCTCCGTTTAAATGAATTACAAAAGCTAATGATGGAGTCGAATTCCAAAATTCCAATCTTAGGTTTGTAATTCTGGTACATCAAGGTATATCACGCATGTTCAAAAGTATCGTTATCTCA
>NC_041385.1:669332596-669346332 GCF_002162155.2 Triticum dicoccoides | reverse complement strand
CACACACACACACACATAGAGAAGTCGTTCTCTCCCCCAAACACCAACACACGAGCACATTAACACCCTCTCTCTTCTAAAGTCCGGACCCCAACATAGGTCTCTATCACTTTGTCTCTCGGGCATGCACACATCTCTTCCCTCACTCTCTAGGTCTCCCGCTATCTCTCTTACCCAAGCACACGCACTATGTAGAGTTTATATTTCCCATACACACAAAACGTCGCTCCCAAACATCTATCTCCCTAGTTATGTGGTTCTCGCGCACTCACCTCACACACCACCCCCACTGCAAACAAGCACACTTTGTCTCCTTGTGCACCACTCTCCTCTTTCTATCTCTCCCACATGCGGACCCGCCCCAGCTCCTTCCCTGTATACATATATGTCGTGACTCTTTGCATAGCTCCCTAATGAATAATCGTTCTCGATTTCGCACATTGTTCTCTACACCATCTATTCTAGATCTCTCATGAAGTCCCTATCACACACACGATGACTCGCTTCCCATGCATCTCCGTTCATAGGCCAATTTCGGACAACATCAACATTGTCGCCCTATATATACGTCATTTATGGACACAAACGACCCCTCTCGCCCGCTCTCTTCCTCTCTATCTCTCTCTGTCGCTAGCTCTCTCTTTCTCTTGCTCTCACACCCCTCTCCCACACACACACTCGTTGTATCTTCCAAATAGTCTACTCCCCCCGCCCGCACTCGCGCTATCCTGCTACTACACATGTCACACCATTCCCCCTTCCCTTATACTTGGTTTACATCATCAGTGGTCTCTCTACTCCACATACACTCTCTCCCTCTCACACACAAACGCATGCACAAACACACACGGACACGCACAAACACCCATTTATCTGGATCCTCATCTCTCCCCATGTCCGCATGTGTATCTCACACACTCACTCTCTAATTATGTATATGTGTCTCCACGTTACACAACACAAAGCCCCATGTACATGTCTTTCCCTATACTCCACACACATAGACACAAAGAATCTGTTATCATTGCCTCAGTCTCTAACATATCACACACGCACACTGTCTCTCTCTCGCTCGCAAACACGCTCAACAAGGGTTTCCACGTGAATAACTTACCGTCTATTCATCAACAGTCATGGCAGTATGGCGAACACAATACGTGAAAAAGAATAAATATACACGTGGTTAGACCACCTAGTATGGCTACTAGGACTAGACCAAGCCAAAAAGCGCACCGCCGTCACCCCCTCCTTGTCGGCGACGGGAAAATCTTTGTTTTACACAATCGAGAAGTCATTGTGCTAAAGCCCCACATGTCGAGGCATTGAATAGAATGTAGAAGCTAGTTTACGGAAGCAAGTATTGATAATAGGTTTGTATCTCCATACTTATATTTCTTCTCTTATAAAAAACCGAGTTGGTGATGATGGTACGTGTGCCATCTTGCAATATAGACCGTCCGATCTATATCTGACGGATGGAAATTAAACTAAAAGATACCTGCACCCCTCTCCACATTTGCAGACAAGGCCTTCCCTCGTTCATCCTTATCTCCAACAAACCTAATTGTTGAGCAATTAAGAAAGGAAGCCTCTGGAACAAACTGGCCTAGTGGCCGCTACCGGCTTCATCAATCCCCATGCCTCTGCTCAGTCCCCCACCAACCACCACCACACCCCACTCCTCTTCACCTTATCTCATATTTCTCGAGATATCATTAGTTTTACACATGGGATTACTCCTGCAAGGGTCAATCACAACAAGTGTTTTATAAAAAAATGCATCTTGATGTTCCGTGCGATGCACGGATCTTGCTAGTACTCCTAAACAAGACTAAGTTGGTGATGCTGGTGTGTCTGCCATCCGTCGTTTCTGACCATTAGATCTACATCTAACGATTGTGAGGTAAACTGTTGCCTTTTCTCACCAACATCCCACTTGTCTACCAATTTGCAGAAAAACCCATAATTAGTATCTTAAAACCAACCACATCCCTCCCTGACCTCACCAAAACAGCCCAAGGAATATATTCTAATTGAAACATAATATATCTCTAGTGACATATGTATATCAAAATTAGAGTGTTTTCTACCAAGTTTGTGAATAAGTACTATTCTAATTATGATTCGTTGCAACGGACATGAACATTGCTAGTATTTCCAACCATGCATTTTTTCCTAGTATTCCATAGTTTCGAGTTTTCCATCAAGATATTAGTCACTCATGGTTGATATTTACTTTCAATCATGTACACATATGCGCTATGTAACTAGCCTTGCTTATTGGCTTCCAAAGCTTAACTTTCACTCCTACTTACAATATGTAGAGTATTTAACAAAAAACTACCACTTTCAACCAGCCCTAGGAAGAATCTATTATACAAAAAATAGCAAAAACATACCCAAAATTTCTTAATCCACGCCAAAAACTACTACCTAGTACTCCTACCAATTAGGTTCGTTTAAACCCATTTATGACAGGGTTGGCCCACACGTCCGTGCTGACGAGGCAGCTTAAACCAACACATTTTGTTTGACCGTTGACACGAGGGACCCACATCTGACCTTCTATCCTGTTATTACCCCTCAAATCATTATTTTTCCTGAACATTACTTCAAACAGTACTGATGCGTGTTCGTCGGTGGCGCCGGTGATGAGCGAGTTGGCCGCCGCTCCGCTGGGCGGGCCGGACGCCGCACTGGCCTCCGCATGGGTTGGCAGGCTGGCTCGAGCGTGACTCACGAGCGAGCAAGCCACCGCACTGGCCTTCGCTCGAGCCAGATGGCTGGCCTTAGCGCGGCACGCGCGAGCAAGCCACCGTGCTGCCATGCCAATCTAGCTAGCAAACCTTGCAGACAAGCAGCTGGACGGAGCTATCTTGGCTAGCTAGTGGCCGCGAGCGCCGGACGGAGCTGGCATCTGGGCTGCCGCAACATGGGCTCCGCACCGCCGGCAGTTTTGACCTTGCCTTCTGCCGACAGCGGTAGCTGCGTCCCATGGACGAGGATGACTAAGTGGACGGGCCGGAGGTAGGAGGTCACTCGAGGATTTTTGTTGGTAAGAGCATGTACAATGGTTGATAAGGTAGTCTTATCTTAAGTCTACCACGTATGCAAGTGGAAGTAGTTTCTTGGCATTTTAGTGGTTTCTTGCATTATAGGGGTTTCTTGTAAGGAACAATGTATGTACTACTAGCGACAAAAAGCGATTCTAGGTTGCGCTGTACTCCAACGAGTACTACTAGTGGTCGTGGAAGTGTATACCTCTCATTTTGTGGGTTCGATCCCGGCCGAACGCACGGCGGCCTTTTTTTAAATAGTACTACTACACTTTGCTGCGAGCCAATATTTTACACGGGTAGTTTGAGTTTTGAAGTGAAACGGACGTGCGGCCCCACAATCTGGGTGCACTGGATAGCCTACCCACGTGAACGGGTTTTCCTTCCCAGCATCTCGTGGCTCATGTGCTCGCCCTAGCCGCACCTTGCTTGCAGCTTCCTCATCAGCTAGTAGCATATTTAAACTAGCGCCTCCCAATTAAGCCCGAGGAGCCGGAAAAGCCTGACGGGGCATTGGGAACTGTGCAATATGGCTCTGCACGTAAAGTGCTCTACTATAGCTTGTGGCGTTGCACGCATGGACTTCACTCCATTATCGGCTCTACTACAAAAGAAATTCCTATTGACGTGTTTTTTGAAACAGAGGCAAAAGCTTTGCTTCATCTCTTCATAAAGAAGGAACAACTAACAAAGTTCGATGAGATCCATTACACCTCCACAAATGGAAGCGAAAAGCCTAGTCTCGCTGTATCAAATAACTCAAATGTTCTGCCCCCGCAGTAACCGTCACTGATAAACAGGTTGCTAGTGTGTGTGTGAGAGGAGTGGCTGAGTAGGCCAGCTACGTGAGAGGAGCGGCTGAATAGAGCACCGAGAGTACCCACTAGGCCACTATGCAGGTGTACTTTCCCTGCATTGATAGTACAGTGATGGTTCTAGAGAACAGTAGTACCCTCCTCTTCCAACTATAGCTCCTTGGCCCTGAGATTCAAGAGTTCAAAACTGGTGCACTATACTAGAACTAGACAAGAAGTACAGTACATCGCACTACTAGTTGAGAAAATTAGTACTAGTACTGCTACAGTACGAGTACGTACTCCTCCATCACATAATGTAAGACGTTTTTTGACACTAGTTGGCGTGTACAAAAAATGGCAAAAACATACCCAAAATTTCTTAATCCACGCCAAAAACTAATACCTAGTGCCAAAAATTTCTTACTAGTGCTATTGTTTACAGTATAATGCAATCCCATAACATTCCATAATGGTAGTACTAGTACTAGTAAATAAAGCCTCGCCCCTTCGATGTGGAACGATCTATAGTTGGAAGGAACGAGGCACTGTGGTTACTACGCTCTTATCTCCTCCTTGCCAGTTCCCCTCCCCCTGAAGAGAAGGCAGTTCGTCGCAGGTCCCATGGATTTGCCAGGAGGTTCTCCTCCTCGTCGGGGCTGGGAGACCTTGGACGACGATCCTCTGGGAGAAATCGCACGTCGCTCCAACGTCCTCACCGCCGCAAGACTCGGTGCTTCCTGCACAAACTTTTTCAAGATGCTGCTTAAACAGGCTTGGGAAAAGGCCATGCTTGTTGGTCTTCCATGCGTCCTCTAGGAGAAGGTTCTTCTATGGGACAATCCTTCAAACAGTCCACCGCTCCCTGGCCATGGTTGCACGTTGACTCCATTAGAGTTAGCGACGTTGAGAGGTAGTCGGGTTTTGTCCGATGAGCAGGTCAGTAATGGAGTTTGATCATGTAGTACTTAGTTATTCCATTTCCATCCCATAATTTCTCTTCTGCCCACCGTCTTATATATAGGTCTGGGTCGGTGCCAACGAAGACTGGCTTGCATACCTCCGGCCGGATAGCACCATCATTTTGCACAACATCCACAGCAGTGCGGCCGTTCCGGTAGACCCCTTCTCCACCATTGGGATCGGCCTTCTGGACTGGCTGGGCTTGAATACATATGATGATGCCTACATGAGATTGAAGAAGATAGCAATTGTGGACCCACCGACAAAGCAACACGGTTACGACGATTACTATCTCATCGTGGTGTTCGACATAAGGATTGCCATCAATGCAAGAGGAAGTAACGGCAGAGGCTGGCGCATGCTGGCGGCGGCAGATTTGTACCCCTACATGTTCGAAGACGCCGTGCGCCATCTAGGCCACATCTTCGCAGTGACAAGCCATGGGACTTGTTTCATCTGGTTGCCATCCTACGGTACGGGAGATTACAAACAGAATGCACAAACCATCATTTTGCATCCCTAACGGTACTCCATTATTTTGCAGGGACCAGTCATCCCCCGATCAAAATAAGATCACTGATCCTGGATGTGCATTTGCATCCGCGATTCGGTCTAACCTGGAACCTTGTAGCTGACTTTGGCATATTGGGATCAACTATCTTAGCAGTTGTTACCCATGGTACCACTTATGTGCAACATGGTCACACAATCTACCACGATCGGACCGTCACCATCTACCCAGGTATTCCATTTTTTAACCCTCTCGCCTTCTCTTTCATTGTTGTACTAGTAGTATACTTAGTAGTGCTAGTAGGAGTACTTTTTACCTTGGAGAACGTGTATAAATAGCTAGGCCCTTGAAGACTTGAACCCACTAGCTGCCACCATTTTTGTTTTTCCGTGTCTTACTATCTCATCCATGTAGCCAAGAGTGTGGCTATATATAATAAGCCGGTTATTTTACTTCCTCTATATCGGAGTAGTACTATTTGCTGCACAGTATTACTGACCACCATATTTGAGCACAACATTATTATGCATGGACCTTGACTATGTACGTCACCATGTGTCCAGATCTGGGATGCTGCGTGTACCATATGAACGGCGCCGAGTTCGACCCCCGTGATGCTACGTGGGTGCCGAGGAACACTCTTGGAGAGTACTCGCTTTTAATCGGGGACAGCTACCCCATTGTGAAGCAGATGCCACCTTCCGTGCACGACACGAAAGGTCTGCCATTCATGAAGCATGGTTGTGTCTTCATTGCGCACCACCGGATGAACGACATGTTGGGACACGCTATCCCTGATTTATGCCGCTTCAGCTTGGATGAGTCTCCATCGTGTGGAACCAGACTAGAAAGCTGCGACAATGATTCCCGTTGCCCACCGCTATGGATCATGCCATCCATGAAGAACACCTGGGACTGGAACCTAGAGGAGGACATGTAGCCCATCTATAATGTGTAAGCGGAGTACGGTAATTGTGAACAGTAGCGCTGTGAATATATGTGGACTAGTCGTGCACAAATTTATCACATGAATTGGAGATAAACTTGTGTGGCATAGTGGCATTTGTCCTATAGAATTTATTACTAGTAAATGTGTTATGTGTACGTGCAACTTGTGTGGTTGTTGCACGGGCTCCAACACGCTCTTTGAGAAAAAAAAAGGTGGCACAACTTTGGATATACGTGACGTGGTGGCATCATACAATAGCATCATTCTCTATAGTTGTAGTACACTCCTACTAGGACAACAACTCCTATAAAACCTTGCGCTTGGCTCTTTGCCTCTTCGGGAGGTTCAACAGTTCGTACTCGTCTGAACCTTGCACTTGGCTCTTCGCCTCTTCGGAAGGTCCAACAATGATGATACTACAGTACAATATGCTTCTGGCAATCTTACACCGATTGAACTACTGCACGTCCACCGCGAGGGCGAGGGCGAGGGAGAGGGATAGGGTGTTGTAGTCAAAACCCTCTCCTCGTCCTATGAACCACCGCGCGCGTGGGCGAGGGAGAGGCGTAGTAAGCAAGCTTCTCCTCGTTCGGCGAGTTGACGGGACACATCAAAGCAGTACTAGTACTAGTAGTAGTCCATACTGCGTCCTTTCCGATTAATATGGCTTAATTTGAAACGAGAAAATACACTGGCGGTCAACGTATGTAACAATACGCTCTTTACGGTCACTATATATAGTTTTGCGGTGATTATACGATCACTAGCTCATCGTAGAGCACCGTATTGCACCCTACTGACCGGCCACATAGTCGACGTGGCACTTTGTTGACTAGTTAAATTGTCACCTGGTTTCTAGGTCCCACCTATCAGTTGGTAGAGCAAAGAAATCAGTTAAACAAAACTTTACGCAGGCGCGACATGAGTCCAACCCTTGCACGCGAACCGCCCTGGCTGTGTATGTGAGTGCATGCATGTGTACTCCCTCGGTCTTCCAACAAAGAGTGTACATCGGCTATAAGGCTGGTCATAGTGGAGAGTAACATATACTAGTATCAGGCATATGAATATATGATACTAGTGTATGATACTACATCTATAGTGCATAGTATCATAAAGTAGTATCATAGATGGTCTCATTTATTGCCATGCATGACACATACTCCCTCCTTTCCGGTTTATAGGGCTTATCTCAAAATTTTACTTTTTCCATTTTATAAGGCTCAATTTGGTTGTAGCATAACACTTATTGTTTTATGGTATCTACCTATGTTACTACTACCCTCTCTCTCTCTTCTTTTATTGTTTGCCACATAAGCATGTTTGCGAGTCCCAAGTACATGATACTAGTTATGTTACCCCCACTATGGCCAGCCTAAAACAAAGAGTGTAGTACATGATGTACATCTACACTTCTAATGCATTTAGCCTTCATTTAATCTTCTTCTCTCAATGGTCGCATGCACACATAACTCTGATACTTTTGGGCGTTAATTATGCCCTGGTCGATGTGTAAATCTCTAAATGTACAGTCTTTCATGGACATAGGGAGTAGCTTGAGCACTTGAGCGTGAGCGTGTGTGTTGCATCGTGTGCTGTGTGCCACATGGGTGCGTGAGTGTTGCGTTCGTCCATGTGTATGTGTGAGTGTTGCATGTTGCATGCATGCATGCATGCATGGGGCGTACTCCCTCCCATTGACATGTTCATATTTCAAGCTTCCTATGTTCCCTCCATATGGTGATACTCCCTCTGTTCCCAAATACGGAGTAAAAGCCTACCTCTGTTCCCAAATACGGAGTATTTGTCTTTCTACAGATTTCAACAAGTGACTAGGTACGGAGAAAAATGAGTGAAGTGAGCGTAGAGGCATAGGGATACTGTAGAAAGGAAGTCCTCGCGATCCATTATTCCCCATCTCGGTCAGAGAGAACTATTCAACTAGTCTTCGCAGTGAAGTGACAATACATGCTGCAGCAGATGGGACACGTAATTAATAAGCTGAACCAGCGTGTTGGTGTTACTAAATCAGCCTTACCCAGTACTGCCATCATTTTGCCAGTAGAGCACGCTTCCGTAAATACGCATACGCACCTCTGTCCTCCATTAACTGACATATGGGCCCTCTTGTGGTAGACCCACATGGCATCGGTGTAACTATTTACACTCCGAAGGACGGTATATCCTGGTAGTAGTACTAGTAGAATTGAGATTTAATGCACTTTCTTCCCCGTCTTCCACTCTTCTTCCTCCTCTCTTCTTCTTCCTCCTCTCTTCCCCATCGTCGGCCGCACACCATTTACCCCCGCTCACTGCTCGCCCGCCCACGCCATCTTCCTTGGTAGCTCGCGCGTACCATATCCCCCCGCTCACTGCTCGGCCACACGAGGAGAAGCTTCTTCGCTCGCCCGCCCGAATCCACTTCCCCATTGGCTCGCAGGCACCGAAAACCCCAATGGCAGAACCGACTGACATGCAGAGCCGCGATTGGAATTCCCTCCCCGATGTTCTCTTGGAGCAGATCTGTAGTCGTATGGAACTACTCAGCACCTTCCGTCTGGTCGCATGCTCGGTGTCTTTGTACCGTCTACAAGTCTGCAACCGACCGGCTCTTTTCAAGACACCCTGCTTGCTAATGCCCGATCCTCGCAGGTGGCCCAGACACCGACTTGACGATCCTACGGAGGTTGCCGTGGTGCCCCTCGACATGCTACCACTACCCGTCCACCTATCCTTCATGCGCGGCCACTACTGGGCGGGCATGAAGGCCAACTGGATCGTCCTCATCCACCACTCCGGTAGTCTGTGGCGTCTCGTGGATATCTACACCTAGCGAGAGATCACCCTTCCATCCTTGGATACCGCCGCCATCGAGCCTCGTGGCCCGCCGGACACTCCTGCCTACTAGGCACGAGATGCGTCAAGCTTTTGGCTCGCCTCTGTTTGCATAAAGTTGTAATCTGTGAAGTGCCCACACCATCAGAAGACCACATGGATTACAAGCTCATTACCTTGTTCAACATGGGATTAGTCTATCTGGAATCCGGTCGCCATACATGGTTATGGCTCATCATCAATCTTGTTGAGGCAACATTTCTGTCTGATGCTATAGTGCACGATGGCATCGTTTACGCGGTCGACGCACAGATTGGCTGCCTATACTGGTGGAATCTATCATCGTGTAATTGTTCTATCTCATCTCATCTTTACCTTATGAATACGACTGCCTGTTCATTTGTTACAAATTTAGAATATATAGCATGTCTATAACCACATCATTGCTATATGTTCCTCTCATTTCCTAGATTTTTATGACCACACATGTTATTGTTAGAGTTGATATGAGAACAATTGGCATCTAATGATTCTTAGAATACATATTATGAGCATAATATCATGATTGCTATATGTTACTCTCGTTTACAAGATTTTTATAACAACGCATGTTATTGCTTAGAGTTGATATGAGAATAGTAGTAGTAAGTGCTATGGTAGAATATGAGTAGGCGATGTCATAGCTGTTTTCCTCTCATTGTTACATGATGTTTGAACCATGACATCTATCTATACCTATACTAATTAAAGACTCCCAAGAAATTACCACGTTAATCAGTAATTAGGAACCGCTCATCTGGTGGGGCCGAGTTATTATGGTCCAGATTAATCCATATATTTGGAATTCCCATGAAAATTGAAAAAAACATTATAGACCGTCTATCCATCACGTGGGACTGATTTATAGTGCCTACTTTTACCATCTACTAGACCTAAATAAACAATACGGGTCTCATAACAAGATCTATCCCTGATAAACTAACCTGCCATATCCCTAAGGGACAGATTTTTACAGTAAGAGACTGAATTATAATGGTTCATATTAATAAAAAGGAGACCTCCATGTCACGTACAAGATCCTAAAAGTTTGGACATTAGCGAGCCAAATTATACTTAACGTCTTAGATTAATGGAAGTGTCCATGTCACCTACGTCTTCCCATATATACATGTAGATAATGCTTCCATTAAAGGAAGTCTCTTTGTCACCAACGACTCTTCCCATTATACATACAAATAATTAATGCTCATGTACGTCAGAACATAATTAATCATCATGAAGCAAGGCCTAGAGGATAACATCTAGAAAAACCAAGACGAGAAGCTTCAATGCCTTCGTGGTCACACACGATGATATTGTCAGCCGTTAAAGGCCTGCATGCGCCACGCCTCGCCGCAATAAGCTGCTGCTGGCCGTTGTTCTGTTGCTAGCCATCGCCATGAAGTTCTACGGTCGTGATGATATATTGCGCTCGCAAGATGGTGCTGCCACTGCAGCCGTAGGTGACCTGCTGTTGCATGTATATATGTTCTCCTTGTTGCCGCTGTGTGGGTTTCATGTGATCTAGCTACCAATCAGAGAAAGAAAGAGATCTAAAGTGGATGGAAGGCTACAACCAGGTGCAGCCCATGGCAACAAGCAGCACAAATTTCTTCTTGAAGAACTTAATCGGAAGAGAGGGTAGTACAGTCAATAGGAAGAGATCAAGGCAACAGCCAATGAAACCAGAGAAAAAGACAAGGGAGGAAAGAGAAATCGTGAGCTTGCTATGGAAGAATATTCGATGTTGCCCAGGTAAACCATAGTTGCCATTATTTCGAAAGTAGATAGGTGACTATAATTTAATTGTAAAACTGCAATCAAACAGTGTGTAATCTGAAATTAAGGCAATGGTAAAAGTTGTGGGATTAGTGGTAAGATTTCTAGTGACACCAGTTTTGTTCGATTCTGATTTATGGTTTGCAAGCTACGACCAAAAATCTAATACTGGCACTGTGTTTTCTGTAAGAACATATTACTGTTTAGCCAATATTCCATCAAATTTGAGGAAGAATCATATTATATTTAAAGCTAGAAAATTTTAGGTGTTTCCTCTAGATTCCGTAGCTGGTATCATTTCATATGTTTGGATAAGCATATTAATAGATAAAAAGATACTACTAAAGGGTTCGCCAAGGAACACGTATGCAGTATATTTTTGTGTGACAATCTTTGAATAGTTTCTGATTGGAGTTTGCCTTGCAGGTTTGGATAGTTGTAATGCGAGGTTATTCCTTCCATTGGTCATCCTGGTAAAGTGTATATATGAATGTTTCCTTTAAGAAATACCGTAATGTCAATGCTATTTTCACAACCATATAAAAATGATTTTTTTGTAAATTAGGATGCTCGGTTATTTTAAAAAACACAAAGGAATCTCGGCATTCAGTCAAAGAGAAATACCAATTTTTCATTGTCTTGGCGCATCACTCACAGGTGCTAGATACATTTTATCTCAAGAAAAAGGTGTCGTCTATATCAAGTCCATTAGCTCTGTCATACATGCATATAGATCTAAAGCAGGCATTCATGTTGAGGTATGTAATCATTTGGTATCCATAACTACCGTAGCAGCGGGCTGCATGAATATGCATTTCCCTCAAAACATTATAGAACTAACTGAAGTATTTATCAGTTGCTCAACTAAGTACACACATCAGGTACAAGTTCGTCAAGCTACGTGCTAGAGGAAGGAGACAAAAACACGTGTTTTTGCACCCTCCTCTGGATGTCGCACGTACCATAGCTAACTATGGAGCACCATCAGTACTACAAGACGATTATGAATCATTACATGATATGTAGTCCGTAAGATTCTCCTTCGCCGCCATAGAAAAAAAACATGATCAACAACTGAATAGGTTCAAAATGATAGGAATTGGTAATAGTTCAAAAATTGCACTCTATGTTTTCCATCAATATTTAAAGTTTCTAACTATTTATGTTTTCTAATATTTAACATTGATCACTACTTTTATGTGAACATATATACAAACAATAAACTATGGAAAAGTTACACCGTGAATGTATTTCACAGTAAATTGATCTAATAAAACTAATTACACCAATGCAATCAACCTAAATATTTGTTACAATTATGGTTGTAAAAGGGAAGTTTGGCACCCAACTACCTAAAACATTTTTTACTTTAAAACATATCAAGGTATTAATTTCTAGCTCATTCGCAAAACAAATATTGATGTTTATTTTTCTATATTACTGCTAGGAGCAACAATGACAACCAGCATGATGCTCTACGATTCTTGCAAGATAAATTAATATATTCTAATGGGTGAAAAACATATGTCATGTAAAGTGCAGATGTATAATGTGTTTTGTTTATAGAGACTTATAACATGTGTAAAGAAGACTTATTGGAATGTGCTACTTTACGCATAAATATATCCATTCAAAAGCAGTATTTATTCTAAAGACACTATTTGTGTCTCATACTACTTATTGGTTTCTTTAAATTTTGATTCAAAAAATAAAATTTAGAATGAAAAAATCAAGCAACTTGAAAATATTCCAGGAATGACAAACTATAATTTCAAACACTTATTTTGGGTTGTAAGTAAAGTACTCTTTAAGTATGAAATACATTCCACATAGTTGAAAATTGTGCTGACCAGGGGATACATGCATACACATAACCAACTTAATGGTCATGTTTATCAGGAAGGAATGAGGCATGGTCATTTTATCTTCTCATTTTGGCCACATTGTGGATGTTCCCCTACAAATTTATAACTGCCACTCTATAGATAAAACTATAATTTATCTAAATTGATGGCATATAGTTGTCAAAAGGCTTCACTTCATCATGTTGACAGTAAGAAAAGCATATAGTAGTTTGTACATCTTATCTAGCCCCGTAGAAGTTAAGTAGGTTATTGACACAATAGAGTTGTATGATTAAATAGATGGTTCATTTATATGAGAAATTTATAAAATAGTGCATATAGTAGCAGGAAAAGGTGATGCTACAGGATATGCCTTATAAAGGCTTATTTGGGGTCGAACAGAAAAGATGATGATCTACTATCGAAGCATGAGGACATGGAAGAAATATGAGTTGTATCAAAGTCCCTTGAATGGGGCATAGTTTACTCGGGTCAACAAAGAACAGTAGTGAGTGTTTTGTCTCATGTGCACTCAATTCACTTTGAAGAACATTTTTCCCTCAATATACATAGAGGAAGTTTATGTACTACTAGGAAAAAGCTTTAGAGCACGTCCAAAAAAAAGAAAAGGTTTCAGATGTAATGATGTAAGCAACTAAAAGTTATTACAAATTATAGCATCCGCATTGACGCACTTGAAAACATAAATGGAATAGAAATCTTACAAATATATTAAAGTCAAGAATAAAACTAGGTTAAAGTTGTGAAAGTTGTGCTGATCAAATGCATCAAAATGAATTTGAGAACTCAAATATGTTCCTTATATATTGATATGCATAGACTACGAATACTGAAAATATAGTGATGTACTCCAACTGTTCACAAATAGCCTGCCAAAACTACATTTGTGAATAGAGGGAGTAGCAAATTCAACATATAAATAGGACACACACCAAATAAGAGCAA
>NC_041385.1:669331485-669332416 GCF_002162155.2 Triticum dicoccoides | reverse complement strand
GACATATTGCTAGAATATGAAAGCCATTGGCTTATTTTTTTAACTTGGGGTATGATTATGACCACGGCATTGCAATTCTCTGTCTATGATATGTGTCACTGTTATAATAATCTTAATTCCACACATACTCTGAACATGATTGTTTATTTTTGTCCTTTTGGTCTCCAATTTGAATTGTTGCAGCAGACGCAAATGCGCTGGTCTTCATGATTCCAGGACCTGGAATCGTACCAGCCGATGGGTGGTGGTTTATCGCTCGTTCAGCTGACGGCGGTCATTTGATGCTCATTCGCACGTACCAAATTGACCAAACCAGTACATCAAACCACATGCAGTACAATGCATGGGGCGTTCGTGACATTGATGGCTATGGCTGCTTCGTGTTCAAGAAAGATCCCAGCTCCGTTGGGCCAGGCATATTCAACTGGAGGCGGGTTTACAGCCTCGGCAACCACCCTTGTTCCTCGGGCTCAATTATCCGATCATCCTACCAATCATCGATCATATCACCGGCGATGATTACCGTGCTATGCAACTACCATTCGCGAGGGCGGACTGTGTTTACACATCATACCATGGGTTTCATGAATCACCATATCTAGAGATTCGTCGACACAGCTTGTTGCCAGATAATCTTCAGTGTGTGAAAGGCATCAAGCTTCCATGCGATGGATGGCTTTTGCAAACCCTACATGCGGCGATGTGGTTCATGCCAACAACAAATATGCACAACTTGATTCGTGCTGATATCTAGACTGAGCCATTTATTCTGTTGCTATAACACGATCCTCTTTTGTTGGATATTATGTACTGTTGTTAGTTTGAAGCACTCATCTGGTTTGAAGGATAGTAGATACCTTCCTGGGATCAAGTGCATCCTAACTCACCTGCGTAGGATGTACTGATAATGATGATGGAGATGCTGTGTAGA
>NC_041385.1:669319287-669331250 GCF_002162155.2 Triticum dicoccoides | reverse complement strand
CCGTAACAGAATATTATTCTGTTACCCTCGCCCCCTATAAGCAGTGACGCGTCCACGACTGACCCAGCCCCAATTCGACCCGCTTCCTACCACCGGAGGCAGCCGTCGCAGGTGAGCGAGCGACGGCGGTAGCCGGAGCGAGGGAGCCCACGGCGCCGTGACCGACCGACAGCGAGTTTGCACCACCGGCCCCCGATCCACAGCCACCACTCCCCCCGACGCACCGCCATCTAGCAATGCCGCCGACCCGACCGCCCCCACCATCAGTCGCCTCGTCCAGCGACGGAGCATCCCCGTGCACCTCCCCGCCGTCGGGCGGCGGAGCCTCCCCGCGCGCTTCCCCGCCTCCGGGCGCCGGAGCCTCCCCGCACGCATCCCTCCGCCTGGTGCAGGAGCTTCCCCGCGCGCCTACCCGCCGCCGGGCGTCGGAGATTCGCCTGGGCCATGATCCACGCCTCCAGCCTCCACCCCTCGACGGACCTCGTCGACAGAGCTCCACCACAAGCACGGTCGTCTCCCCAACAACATTGGCTCCGCCTTCCAAGTTCTTGCCAATACGCCGCCAACGAAACGAAGATGGAGTCACATCCAACAAGATGCAGGTGATGAATCCTTCCCACACAAATTACTAGCAACACAAGTTTTTGAGATCTGGGTTTGAATGAAGATATGTACCACGTTTCTGTCAATTTATTAGTTCATCAGTTTATCTGTGCTGCTATGCTCTGCCTACATGTTACACTATTAGGGTCATGAGTACAAAATTGTGTGTTGCATCAGTACATTGCAAATGCTAGCATCAGTTCATTGACACCCCTGACATTTTATGCACGATTAGGATGTCGAGCTTACTGTCAGTGCATCTAATATGCATTGCGTCAGTTCGAGTTAAAATAAAAAATTAAACATATGCGTCAGTCCAGGTATAGTGACAAGGTTCAGCTACCGCTGAGATTTGTATGTTGTTATTCCTAAGAGTACAAGTCATGTAATTGCGTCAGTTCGAACGAGTAACAAAACTGTTACCAAAAAAAACTGCTACACAAATAAGTTCAGTGATACCTAAGCTAGCAGTACTTGTAATGTATATGCATTGATGCACGATTAGGATGTCGAGCTTACTGTCAGTGCATCTAATATTCTATCTTCAGTACAAGTTATAAAAAAATTAAACATCAACGTCAGTCCAGGTAGATAGTGACAAGAGAGTGCCATAGTTACACAGTAAGTTCAATGATACATAAACTAGGAGTACTTCTAGTGTAGTTGCATGAGTTACAGAAGTACAAAGGAGAAGTCATGCATGAGTTTAATGTCCAGTTTACAAAAACAGTGCTAAAAAACAAGCATCAGTACATCCATGTTTTGAACATGAACGTTCATCAGTTCGACTGAAAACGAAACCATATTAATCACAAAAAAATTTGAATGTTGTTTGCAGAAGCATGCAAGGCGGCGCACGCAGCAAGCATTTGATGAGCAAAACAGATATGGGGCACCACCTGATTGGGTAACGCCAGAAATACCGACTGGATATTTCAATAGTACAGGCAGATTTGAAGATACACCGCAATCATCAGAAGCATGGACAGGTCCTTCTATACAGCAAACAGCAATGTCTGGGAATGCAAACTTTGCCGCTGCTGGGTTGCAACTAGGCCAACAATATCACCAACAACAAACGTTTTCCTTCCCCAGCGAATGCAAAAAGGCAAGGACAGGAAGCCGTGGATGGGTTGCAAGAAGGCTTCCACCAGTCGCTCCGTCAACATCAATCATCCGTGCTGCAAAAGCAGTTGCGACGGGAAGACCAGGGCAAAAAGACAAAAAAAATGGCCACTCTAGCAGGTTCAAAAGTACAAGATATGAGTCATATAGACAGGACCAACATCACAATGAATCTGAGTAGAAACAGTCGTACAACGAGAGACGGAGATCTTCGTCATCGTTGCTCCCTCCAAGAGATGCATTGCTGCATGTGCCAAGGGTGACACCACCGGCCCCCATAAACCAGGGAGAACAACAAACACCAGAGGCAGCACAGAGCTATACACATGTAAGTATCCATACAAGAAAAAAATTACAAAGCACAGTCCATACCATGGTGCTATGACCACCCCATCTAACATTTTTGTTTGATCACTGTTGTGTGCAGCCACCTAACATTGAAGCTTATGTTCTGCCAAGGCTAGAGATGAGGTTTGAAACGTTCGAAGAAAGTAAGAACTTCTACAACGTATATGCGAAGCACGCTGGTTTTGCTGTCAAGGAAGGCCCCAAGTTTAAGACAAGAGCCTACCTTTATTGCACGTGCCATGGAGTTTATGAATCAAAGGTGTCTGAAGCAAATAGACAGCGTAACAAGACGACAGCCAGAACTAACTGCAGGGCTAAAATGAGGCTGAAGAAGGAAAAGGATGGAACATTTGTCGTAAAAGAGATAGTCTTGGAACACAACCACAGGCTACAGCTCACCGCAGAAATGCTTGTCTTCTTGCACTCCCACAAAAACTTTGACAAAACAATCTTGGAGTACGTCAAGTACCTGCAGTTCAAAGGCATTCAACACGCGCAAATCATGAGCATTCTGGGCGGTGATGACCCTGGTAGCTACTTCCTCGAAATGAACGCCAAAGACCTGATTAACCTGTAAGTACAATATTGTTCTCCTCCCATAAACCGCCTACATATTTTTTTCCTCTGTCAGTACAAACATATCATGCAACGCATGACCTGACGCCAGTTCAACATGCATTTTTGAATGATCTTTTTATATGCAGGAAAGCAAAGAATTCAAGCATGGATGATGTGGACGATGTCCTAAAGATTGTCAACTTCCTTAGGGAGATGAAAGCTATAAACAAAGAATTCTTCTGTGACATGCAGCTCGATGAGTCCGATAGAGTTAAGAACATATTCTGAGTGAACGCAAGCTGCCGAGGGGCGTATCAGGACTTCGGGGACTGCGTAGCATTTCAAACAACATATAAGACCAACAAGTACCATATGCCACTTGGCGTGTTTGTCGGAACTAACAACCACTTACAGACTGCATTCTTTGGTTTTGCCCTGATAAGAGATGAGGATGCAGATTCATTCAAGTGGCTGTTTGAGACATTTTTAAGGTGCATGAGAAGGAAGGCTCCTACATGCATCCTCACAGGTACACCCGCTAAACCCACCCCAAACCACCACCCCCCTTCCAAAAAAGAAAAGGAAAGTAACACAATAAAAATGTTGTGTCAGTTCTATTGGTATATATGCACAACCATCTGCTGACCACTCCGAGTCTATTTTCTCATTACCAGACCAGTGCCCGGCAATGGCTTTGGCGATCGCAGATGTTTTCAAGAACACATTACATAAGCTATGCCGCTGGCACATTATGAAGAAGTACAGGGAACACCTCGCGTACCTGTATTTCCTGCACGACGACTTTAAGGATGAATTCACATCAATTCTCAACTGGCCCCTCATGCCAACTGAGTTTGAGGATGCCTGGAAAAGACTGATGGATAAGTACAACCTCCACGATGATGCAACAATGGTGGGCATGTGGAATGAGTGTGAGAAATGGATATCAGCCTACTTCAAAGAAATTTTCTGCGCCAAAATGACATCGACACAGCGAAGTGAGAGCATGAACTATGTGCTCAAGAAGAACTACGTAAATGAGAGACATAACCTACACCGGTTTGTCAGCCAGGTAAACTCCTGCGTCAAAACCAGGAGGCAGACAGAGAACCAGGAGACAATGGGTAACCGGGTATAGCTCTATCACTTGTCGTAAGACAAATAATTACATGCTTACTAAAGTAAAAACATTATTAGAAGTTTTTCCTGCGAGAAAACTAACAATTTGGTCATCATTCTTGCATCTGCAGAAGGAACAAAACACGCTGACCTTCTATGGGTTTGACACCCAGATGGCAAAGCTGTACACACGAGCTGTGTACAGCGAGATCAGAGATAGGCTAAAGCTGAGCACTCTCTTCACGGCGACAGAGACGGAAGAGCCCACAAAGTACCTAGTGCGCTACAACCACCCGCAAAAACTCTCTGTGTGGGCTCAGCATGCGTTCCAGGTGGTTGCAGACCCCGTGGGAGAAACATACGAGTGCGAGTGCAGGCTATGGGACCACACAGGTAAGGACTACAAAAAAGATGTTACATATTGTACTACTTTTTTTGCAAAGTTTTTGTTCGAAGGAAATAACAAAAAACATGCACCTCTTCCAAAAAAATACAGGTCTTTTCTGCGTCCATGTCCTGTGCATGATGCAGACAATTAAGGCTGAAAGTGTTCCAGAGAAATACATACTCAGGAGATACACCAAACGCCCGAACATCCAGCCAACATTTGACAGAAATGACTTGAGGACAGTAGCGTCAAACAAGGCATCCCAATACTGCATTGAAAGCTCACTGCTGACGCTGAACATGAGGGTGCACAGAAAAATCTTGAGAAGCCAAGAGCAAATGGCAAGGACGCGAGTCGTCATGGACAGACTTGAACAAGAACTCGACGCCATGCATTCTGCTGAAAATGGAGGTGTCGCGGACAATGAAGCCATTGAGCAGGATATTGCTACAATGTTATCCGAGATGAACCATATGGGAGCTATTGACCCGTTTGACAACGAGGAAGATGAGCAGCAGCAACCGAAGATTGCCCGTGTGCACACTCAAGAGCAACGACAAACTCATATGCGAGATCATGAGCTCGATGGTGCTGTAGGCGAACGACATGACAATAGCACATCCTACCAGCAGCAGCAGGAAAAGGTGATTAAACCCCCAATATTCTCAAACACAAAAGGGAGGAAGAGTAAGACGCAAGCAGCGAAAGCTGCTAAAGCAGCAGCCAAAAAGCCACCACGCCCCATCAAGCGCGTGGAATTTGGCCCGGATGGCAAACCCCTCGGGGTAAGGGCATGCGGATTCTGCAACATCGTGAGCAACCATAACTACCGCACATGCCCACTCCGCACAGACGCCACTGTCAACAAGAACAAGCAGATTGGAGCGACCCAGCTTTCTACCAATGGAGACAACACACGTAACAGCTACACTTGCCGCAAGTGTGGCGGAACTGACGGGCATAATGCCCGCACGTGCAAAGTGGGCAAGGAGGTCAGTGGAGCTGAACATGAACAGGGCAACGTAAAGAGTTCCAAGCAATCAAATGAAGACGACAAAGAAGAAGAGTTTGATGACAATGACGGCCAATCAGACGAAGACAATGAAGACGATGAAGAAACTGAAACTGATGATGAAGTTGCCAAGGCTCAACCTGGAAAGAGCGCCGGCAAGACACAACATTCGGGGACAGTTAGGAGAAGCTCAAGACTGAACAATACATAGTGGTTTTCCTGCTGCGTCAACTAAAAAATAACCTTGTAGTCTCAGTTGCATCAGTACACAATGAGGAAGCATTTCACAAAACACTGTTGTTACCAAAACTTATTTAGCTTTATCGTCGATTTCTCTATCATCACTAAAGTTATTTTTTAGTTTCTGATTTGTGCCCGCTGAAGCAGTGACATTATTATGTTAACCATTTGATAATCATTTTGAATGCAGTCACGAAATACGTTTGAAAAAACTTATCTGGATATATCCGACGCAAAACGCTATTGTGAACCAGTAACTCAGGGAAAAAATATGTTAAGGAAAATTTTAAACTCTTGTAGCACATCAGTACTGATAACTCTCATTCGTCAGTACAAGGCAGAGTACACATCAGTGCTGATATAATTTCTGATTTGTGCCCGCTAAAGGAGTGACATTATTATTTACACCATTTGATAATCCTTTTGAATGCAGTCAAAAATAAAATTGAAAAAACTTATCTTGATATATCTGACGCAAAACGCTACTGTGAACCAGTAACCCAGCAAAAAAATGTCAATGAAAAATTTAAACTCTTGTATTACATCAGTACTGATAACTCTTTGTCGGCAGTACAAAAGGCATAGTAATAACAAACACACCAGTGAGCGACTGAAAAAAAATCAGTTTGAAAAAACAAAGCTATGCCTTCTCCTGCCAGTCCCAATTCAGAAAGACTATCAGTACATAAAAATAATTACCTCAAGCAAAATGCAAATATAATACATCCTGTACTGGTGAAAATCTAATTTATCTGTAAAAAATACTCACAAGTTATCTTGATATAAACAATCCTTAAAAAATACGAAAATTGTTTTAAAAAAACATTAGCACCACACATAGTCTCGCTGGTAATTGGTACGTTCAATCACACTTCAATCACCTGTCCGAGTACGACAGTAGAGGAGTTCAGACCTCCATCAACACCGATGCTGACACGTTCAAGTGGGATAAGCAGCTGATAAGTACAGCTTGACTATTCGAATTGGTGCCACAGTAAAATGACATCATCACCACCGCAGAGACGCGCAAGTGGGATTTTGTAGGTCATAAGTACAGCTTGACAAGACTAGTCAGTTCAACAGTAAAAACCATTTAAATTGGACGGTTAGTTCTTCGACGCCGCCACCCGCGCCACCCACTGGGAAGTTGCCACGAGCACTGCAAACGGCGACACCCACGACCACTACACACATGCCCCCGACGAACCGCCTCCCACACACCACCGTCGGCGCACTGAAAAATACCCCATTGTATTCCATCTCTCCCTCGTTCCCACAAACAAAGCTTGTCGCTTCCATTTCCACTGCACACAAACCTCCAGCATCTCTCTCCAAAGCCCAAAGTCGCCGGACGAAGGCCATGGCGGAGGAACCGTCCGCCAAGCGTCATCATGCCGAGACGTCGGACAAGAGGAGCAACCTCGTCGACATTAAAGTCCCCGGCGAGAAGCGCAACTACACCAGAACGCTCGAAGGGGTTGAGCTCCATGACAAGGAGACACTGGAGATCGTCTTCACCAGCGAACCAGACAAGACCGACGAGGTGATCTCCAGGATGTGGATGAAGCTTGGTGGTAGGTTTCGTAGGATCGTCGGCGTTGGTGTGCACTACACCAACGAAGATGAACCTCCCCGGATGGCGGCAGTCCTGCAGTTGTGCGTCGACGAACTCTGCTTGGTCTACCACATCGCCGCGGCCACAAAATGGTGAGCAATCCTACTCATTTGCCCTGCATATGGTTTGACTGTTTTATTAGTACTGTAGTTTATGAAGTTGATACACACCATTTTGTGAAGATTGCTACAATATATGGTTTATGAAGTTTATTTTCTTCACTCATTTGCCCTGCATATTAAATTCTGAAGTTGATCGACTGGTGTAGTTTATGAAGTTGATAAAATAGAGTAGTCTATGTACTTGATGTATTAAAAAAGATGTTTCTGAACTTGATGTAGTGAAGTATTTTTTGAATTTGATGTAATGTTATTTTCGTAAGAAAATAAACTAAGGACTTGGTGAAGCACTGGTTCTGTGTTATCCTATTCCAACAAAAGTAGACTAAACTAGTACCAATGCAGAACATACAACATTGACTGAAACTATGTACAATCCAAGAAGAATAATAACATGATGTACTTAATTTAATTTCAGAACTTTCTTTACTAGTTTTTGAAGTACATTCATCCATTGTTTATCCTACATAAACAACTACTTCATGGATTCATCACTTGTAAAACAAAACAAAAATGGATAATTCAAACATCAAAGTAATGCTAATATTCAAAATGTCTCTACCGTTGCAGGCCCAAGCGCCTGACCGACATGCTGCAGCATGACAAGTTGTTCACATTTTCCGGTTTCAGCATTGAAACCGACAAAGAGAAGCTGAAGTTGTCCGGTATGGAGATCAACCCCAAAAAGTTCATCGACATTCAGCGCAAGTGGAGAGTTCCATACACCGGAAAAGAGTACGACTCCTTGACTGATGTTGCAGCCAACGCCATCCACCCATTCTACAAAGGCATGAAGAACAAGATCAACGCGTAGGAAGACTACAAACTGCGGGGGACAAGCGAGCTGCCAGACAACCTCATCGAGTACGCAGGACTGGATTCGTACGCCACATACAAGTCATGGTTCATGATCGACTACGTCACAGATGGTTCGGAATTTGCGAAAGAGCGGGAGGCTAGCAACTTCTACAGCCACCCCTATTGCCCCTTTTAGGGATGAAGATACATCAGAGCCTGCCTTCATTTTACTTCCACTTGTGCTTGCCTTTTATCTTGTTGTTTCAAATTAGAAGTTTGCTCTTGTTGGGTTGAACCAGTATGATTATGTCGTGCTTGTCATGTTTGAACAAGTTTAGTTATGTCATCAAGTACAATGTTTTGCTTATCTCATTATATAAGTTTGGTTTGGTAGCTTCGTATGTTGTTAATCCATCATTTCAAAATTGAAAAAGTAGCTTCTGAATGGAACGTTGTCGTTGCTCTAAAGTACTAGTTATGATGCAACTAATCACACAACGTTGTTCCATGTCAGCACAACTCAGTACACTTGATCGGACATTGCATACTTACTACAAATAAAAAGTACAAAGAAGCATCAGTCCATAAGCGCTACTATGAATGCACTATCAGTACAACTCACTCTACACGCAAGTATCATAGTTCTGAAAATGACACTAGAAGACACTTGAGAATAATCACAAAAACAAACACAAAAAAGAAGGCAAAAAACTCAAATAAAAAAAGATTACGCTCACACAAAACTGACAAGAACTAGAACAAAAAGTATCAGTCCAAGTTACTGGAGGAGTTAAGTACTAGATTCAAACAAACAAAAAAGTTGACCGCCCAAGGTCAGGCGCAGGCCCTGACAATGCTAGATACTTGAACTCGAGCCCGTGGGCGAATCCCTAGTAATCCGCACAACACAGGACCCGCCGACCAGGGCCCACAGGTCAAGAGAGAGAGCGAGCGTCGTGTATAAGCGCTCATGTAAGTGTTCAGAGGAGTTCGACTGGTGAGCGTCGGCTGCACTTATAAACAGGTCCGGAGCCCCCTCGACTAGCGAGGTGGGACTAAACCCAGAGCGCACGCGCACGACGCACTGCATAGGTGCGCGGACGAGCTATCTGGGCCGGAAAACGGCCCAATAGCCTACATCGTCAGCAAAACACCCCACCAAAAATAACCCCAGGTATACAAACCAGATGGCGGGACAAAAGAAATATAAACCACAAGAAAAATGTTTGTCAATTAACCTCTACAAGAAAAAAGGAAAAAAATATGATACAAAAACAATGAACCTCTTAAAAGAACAAAACTTAATAGCCTTTCTGTTAAATGTACATAATTTAAAAAACAGAATTAAATATTACTTTCAAGTTCAACTACTAAAACTAAAAAAGTTCAAAACATATAATGTTTGTCAATTATGCTAAAATTCTTATTTATATAAAAACTAACAAGTTCAACTACTAAAGCTCAAAAAGTTCAAACATATAATGTTTGACAACTATGCTAAAATTCTTATTTATATAAAAACTGACAAGTTCAACTACTAAAAAACTAAAAGTTCAAACATATAATGTTTGTCGATTATGCTAAAATTCCTATTTATATAAAATCTGACAAGTTCAACTACTAAAATTCAAAAAGTTCAAATAGAATTTATTTGTCAATTCTGCTAAATCTATTATCTATATATAATCTGTCCACACCACAACGAACGATCTAGTCGTAAAATAATCTCAAACCCCCACCGCCAACCTAAGTTATAAAAAAATCAGTTCAAACATACATACAACATCAGTACTAAAAATAGCAGGATCCACTCGCACCACTCTGACATCAAATTTCAAAACCGTGCGCTGTTTGAAATTACAATTCAGTTACACAGTACTAAAACATAAGTACACTAAATATGAGAATACGAAAACTATAAAGACCTAACTTAGGTTGGTACAGATGAAAATAAAATAAGTACAATTTATGAGCAACAACTCCCAGGGCATTGAAAAAATGTTTTGGCATACACTAGTGTATAAAGGCTTTAATAGAAAAACAATACTTAAATATCCACACAAAAAACATCACAGATCCATAAGTATAGCTTGACTATACGAATTGGTGCCACAGTAAAATGCCATCATCACCACCGCAGAGACGTGCAAGTGGGATTTAGCAGATCCTCAGTACAGCTTGACAAGACTAAGCAGTGCACCAGTAAAAAACATTTGTCTTGGACGGTTAGTTCTTCCGCGCCACCACCCACGCCACCCACTGGGCGGTTGCCACGATGCACTGCAAACAGCAACCCCCGACGAACCGCCTCCCACACACGTCCCCGATGAACCGCCTCCCACACACCACCGTCGGCGCACTGCAAAAATACCCCATTGTCTTCCATCTCTCCCTCGTTCCCACAAACCACCATTGCCGCTTCCATTTCCACTACACACAAACCTCCAGCGTCTCTCTACAAAGCCCACAGTCGCCGGAGGAAGGCCATGGCGGAGGAACCGTCCGCCAAGCGTCATCATGCCGAGACATCGGACAAGAGGAGCAACCTCGTCGACCTTAACGTCCCCGGCGAGAAGCACGAGTACACCAAAACGCTCAAAGGGGTTGAGCTCCACGGCAAGGAGACGCTGGAGATCGTCTGCACCAGCGAACCGGACAAGGCCGAAAAGATAATGAGCAGGCTCAAGATGAAGGGCGGCGGCTTGTATCCGAGCTTCATCGGAGTTGATGTGGAGTACACCGACGAGGAAAAACCTCCACAGATGGCGGCAGTCCTGCAGTTGTGCGTCGAAGAACTCTGCTTGGTGTACCACATCGCAGCAGCCACAAAATGGTAACCCATACTACTGTTCATTCATCTTTTGTACCAGTACTAGTCACTAAAAACTTAATTAAAAATTGTTTCCCAACTAGATGAACTACTATAGTCTATGAAGCGGATGCGCGATTACATGTTTATCAAGTTACATGCATTTTCTGAAACTGTGAAGTGGATTGTTTCACTAGATTACCATCTGAAAAAAAGTTTATAGCATTCTGAACTTCATGAACTAGCATAGATTCTGGTCTTTATGCACTAGTATAGTTTATAGAATTCATGTATTAAAAGATCTTTGGTGAAGTGGTATAGGTCCATATCTTGATGCACATGTTTCTCAAACTAATTTTTGAACTTGATATAGAATTAATGCACAAAGATGTATCAAGCACTGGTATAGGTCTTTTATTCAACAAAAAAGAAAACTAAACTTGAATTAAGCAGCGCATATATCGTTGACTCTGGTAAAATGATTCTCTAATTTGGTGAAGCATTTGGTAAAGCAAAAGAACATAGCAAAAAAGAAAAAATAACACAGTGTAGTTAAATTTAATTTCGGGACTTTGTGTACTAGTTTCTGAATTACATTCATGCATGACTCATAATATATAAGCATCTACCTCATGGATTATCACTTGTAGAACAAAAAAAGCAGAAGAATTAAATCCTCAAAAAAGAAGACTAATCTTTAAATGTGTGTCTCCCACCTTGCAGGCCCAAGCACCTCAAAGACTTCCTGCAGGAGGAGAAATGTCACACCCTAGCTAGTCATGCATTAGAGTGTTGCATCATGTTTACTCTTTCATCAGAAACTTGAAATGGGGATCTGTGAAACCCTCAGAATCATTTTGAAAATGATCCAAATAAAAATTTCTCCAAAAGGGTCCAAGAAAATGCTCATGTTGCTCTCTGAAAATATTGGACAGAGATAAAAATCAAACCAATATTTTTAGTGGCTCATGGACATTTATTTTGGGCATTTGGAATTAATGTATAAATATTTGCTTTGGAAATATATTTCTATATATATTAATATATGTCCAAATATTATGCCAATTATAAAGGAGCTCTGGAATAATATATCTAGCCCCTGCAAAAATTGGCATAAGTTAAATAAATGATTTAATATATTATTTAAATCAAAACAAATGTCAGAAATTAGAAAACAGAAAAAAAATAAAAGGGAGAAGCTTACCTGGGCTCCTCCCTGTGCAGCCCAG
>NC_041385.1:669291863-669318521 GCF_002162155.2 Triticum dicoccoides | reverse complement strand
GAAGCCCTGCATCGCCGCCACGTCGCCGTTCCCCTCTTCGGGCTCCGATCATCGTCGCCGTCGAATTCGTCGTCTCCAGCGCGTCCCCGAGCCCGCTAACCACCTCTGCAGCCCCGCGGTGAGCCCCCGGATCGTTTCCCCCTTCTCCCCTGGTCTCTCCCGACCTCTAGGCCCTAGCCCCACTTTGGCCGAGAGCTCCACGCCGCCGGCGATGTCGCCGTCGTGGCCACGGTCACCGTAGCACCCAACCGAGCACACTATCGTGCTCCACACCTCACTAGGATCACGCAGCACACACTAACGCCTCCCCAAACCCCCTGCAACATCGATCCCGACCGCACCCGAACTCCGGCGGCCGCAGCCGAGCTCGCCGCCGTCGACTCCGGCCACCCCAGGCCCAGCCACGGCCACCGTTCAACGCGCGGGAGCAAGGGCTTTCCAACGAGCCCAAGCACGGCCTCGCCCGTGCCTTGTAGCGCGATCCCGCGACGCGCCGCCGTCTCGGACCTCGCCGGCGTCACGTCGCCGGTGGGTTTGACCCACCTTGACCACGGCAGGACCCCCCTGAGTCCCTGACAGGTGGGCCCAGCCCTGTAGCTAATTAGGATTAGCGCTAACCACTGTTAGTTAACCCCTGACACTGACCAGTGGTCCCCAGCGCCACTAATTAGTACTTAGAGTTAATTTAACCCTGTTTAACCCCCTGTCACTGACGTGTGGGTCCCACACGTCAGGTTTGACCTCAGCCAGCCGCAGTTGACCACTGACGTCATGATGACGTCATGCTGGCGCAATAACTATAATTTCTGGATTTAATTTAAATCAGGAAATTCCAGAATATTATTTAAACTTCAAAAATTCATAACTTTTATTCTGTAACTCCAAATTGGACAAATTATATATGAAAAATGATCAGAAAAATCCAATCTACCCATCTGTACTATTTTCATGCATGATCAAACAAGTTAAATTGATGTTTTAAGCAGAACAAGGAAAAGCACTTTAAAAGGCCATATTTGAATTTGAAATTTGAATCCTTGATTCAAATTTGTTCAAACCCTTCTGGTTTTAGTTGCATTAGCCCAATACACTCATTTTTCCATGTCTCATGCATGCATCATATTGTTGCATACTGTTTGGTAATGTTTGTGTATCGGTGCTCTCTGCGGCAGGTTCTGTCTCCGAGGAATACCGTGATTACCCTAACGAAGAACCGTATCAGTGCATCGAACCATCAGGCAAGCAACCAACCATTTGATCATATCGATACAATCCCATGTTCTCGCTCCTGCTCTCTTTTACTGCATTAAGACAACGCGATTCAAACTGCTGTGTGCTACGGTAGTTGAACCCATTTCCTCTGCATGACCTGTCATTGCCATAGTAACTAGATGAAACTCACTAGCATGTGTAGGAGTTGATTGAGCCATATGTATGTGTTGTTCCTACCTTGCTATGCCTGCTATGCTTAGAGTCGTGTCAGGTCTGGTTCATCTGGGTGATGGGCTAGAGTGAAATGATTATGTCGGTAATGAGAGTGGTGTGGTGAACACGATTTGGTAAAGGTATTGATGAGAGGCCATGTAGGAGTACATGGTGGGTTGTTTCATTGAAGCCGACCTTAAGCACTGAGATCTGTATGCGTGATTTAAGATACAGCTACTACCATGCATTGGGCCCTGAAATATGACCCCGCTCGACTTCTTATTCACCCTAGCTCTCTGTCCAGGAGTTGCAAGTAGTTTCTGGTGTTTGTAGCCTACTGGAGGCCGTGGACAGCGCTGACCGTAGGGGTGGGCTGTGATGCGGTAGGTACGTGGCCGGGTGTACCGAATACCCGTTAGGTATCTCGGGAACCCTGTTCACATCGTTCGGGGCCGTATGGGAAACCTCGGCCGGACTCCCTGCGGATGGAACCTGAATAGGCGATAAACCTGGACTAGAGGCTTAAGTGTTTAGGTAGGTCATGGTCTACACCCACGTCGGCTTTCGCTTGAAGTCTGCCGAGCACATGTCGTGTGCAGACTCTAAGTGGTGGAAACATGTATGAAGAAGTACACCCCTGCAGGGTTATCATAATCTATTCGAATAGCCGCGTCCGCGGTAAAGGACTACTTGGTTGCCTATACAGTTCATAGACAAGTAAATGGAAACTGTTAAAAGCCTCAAGATAAGTGTGAGTGCCGAGGATGGCTCTTCCGTAGGAAGACGGAGGTGGATCCTCGGTAGTGTATTGAAGTGGTGAGTAGTGGAATCGTGTGCGCAAAACCATTTCAAGTTGGAGTATCGTAGGATAGTCTAGCCAAGAGTCAAAGCTGGCTTGCTGCAATAACTCCACCAACCCTTCTTGATACTAAGCATGTATGTAGGATCTGATGTAAGTCTTGCTGAGTACCTTTGTACTCATGTTGCTATAATCTACATTTTTACAGAAGACGCTGCAACCCCTTCTGATGGGTTCTATGTAGACGTTGACATCAACGAGTAGGCTAAAGACCCAGGTGGTGACCCTGAGCTTGTGAAGGACCTTGTAGTATAGCTAGGCTTCCCAAGCCTCTTTTATTTTACTAGTTGTCTGTACTCAGACAAGCTACTTCCGCTGCTGGTTTGTATGACTGTATGACTTGTATGTTGGGTCGTGAGACCCGTACCTTTGTGTATGTCATGTATGGCTCTATGAGCCTTAAATAAAGTACTTGTGTCATAGAGTCATGTTGTGATGCTTCATTGTATTTGCACATATCGAGCATATTGTGTGTATGATTGAAATGCTTGGTATGTGTGGGATCTGACTATCTAGTTGTTTATCTTTAGTAGCCTCTCTTACCGGGAAATGTCTCCTAGTGTTACCGCTGAGCCATGGTAGCTTGCTACTGCTCTGAAACACTTAGGCTGGCCGGCATGTGTCCTTCTTCGTTCCTGTGTCTGTCCCTTCGGGGAAATGTCACGCTTTGAGTACCGGAGTCCTGTTAGCCCGCTACAGCCCGGTTTACCGAAGTCCTGCTAGCCCAGTGCTACAGCCCGGACCCACTTGCTGATGACCGACACGTTCGAAGCTGGGTCATGGATGCCTGTCCCTGTAAGTCTGTGCCACTTTGGGTTTACGACTAGTCATGTCAGCCCGGGCTCTTTATCATATGGATGCTAGCGACACTATCATATACGTGAGCCAAAATGCGCAAACGGTCCCGGGCAAAGGTAAGACGACACCCGTGGGGATACCGTGCGTGAGGCCGCAAGGTGATATGAGGTGTTACCGGCTAGATCGATGTGACATCGAGTCGGGGTCCTGACAGCGTTGGCATCAGAGCCGGACTGCCTGTAGGTTCTCCAAGCCAAACTGGTCGATGTTGAGTCTAGAAATTCTTTAGTTATATGTAGGGGAATTGTTTGTGGGATGGAACGTAAGGCTCTTTTTACTCCTTTATCTTATGACATTCTGATCTGAGTCAGTCCATTCTTCTACCGGGGGATAAGGAATTAGGATCTGTTCTCTCTATCAGGATCACGTGTTACTAATCAGTAGTACCTTATAAGTTTGATGGATACAAGCCTAGTTCAGTTCTACTACCACATTATGTTGTTAGAATGGATTCAGAACTTTGATATGATGATGATGAGTGTGTATGTAATCCTTTGTCAAATGTCTCAAAATCCTTCTTGAGCATTTACATCTGTTATGCTGCCGAAATTTTGCTAGAAATTCTAATGCCCTTGCATTATGATTGTGCTTTCAGATGGCCACTCGCGACCTCAATCAAGTGGTTCGCCTGACTCGATGCCTAGATGTACCCGGCCATACTGCCAAGTTGGTCAGGGTAATGACTGAGGCTGGATACCGCTGGTATCCCGAGTACACGGTCGAAGAGCAATTCCGAGATTTTAATCAGAGCCAGTATCTCTGCACTGTCAGGATATTTCCATCTTATCCTGGATCCACCGAGCCTCTTCACTGCTCTTATGGACTCGGGGTTACTATTGAGATGGCTGTGCAGGACGCCGCCTACTCTATGATGACCATTATGCGAGTCAGATCTGGTATATTTCGGGACTCTGATTTCCGGTATATGCCAGGATCACTTCCGGGAGCACAAGGGTATCTCCAGGCTATCTATGCTGACCCCACTCAGGAGGATTCACGGACTCGCACCACTGCTGAGATGCTCGAGGATAAGGACCGTGAAAATCGGGCCTTAAGGCTAGAGCTCTTCAACACCCGTGCTGACCACTGGGCCACTTTGACTCGGTTCGCACCGGCGGTGCAAGCTGGATATTCAGATATGCGCGATCTCTATCCTGTGAGATCCGCTCTGCCAGACGTGATGGTTTGGCGTGATGTAGGAGGCATCACCCCACCTCGCGGGCCCCGCAGGCCACCGTTTGTTGGTCCAAGGCCTCATCCTAGCCCTTATGGGCCACAAGCTCCGCGAGACCGTCTGTTTCCAGATGATCATGTTGAGCTTCCAGGCTATGGAGGTGACTTCTACGAGGACTACTACGGATCGGTCTGAGTTAGTGGTAGTATCACTAGTTCGCACTAGCTGTGTCGTCTATCGTCCCGCGTGACTCGTGGGATATGACCTAGTTTGTACTCCTTCCGGAGGTGTAGAAAAATAATGTATAGGAGCTTGGAATGCCTCCGATGAGATGTAATCCTCTTTTCACCGTAATAGTACTTTGTTTGGTCTTGTACTAAACTCTGTATGGTGTGTATGACGATGGAATAAAAGAAGCAGTTCTGTTTTTACCATGTCATACGGATGATCATCTTGCATTTCGAGTTATTCCTTGCATTTTTATCCTATGTCGGAATTTTATCATCCTGACTAAATCATTGTCTTGTTTACCTAGGATGGTCAACACGCGCGCTAACCCTGCTTCTCAAGAGCAGGCCGAAGGCAGTGAAGCCAGGGATGCAAATCTACCTCATCCTCCTTCACTAGCCGAGGTTATGATGGAAGCTGAGAGAAACAAGCGGGAGACCAACCGTTTGTTGGAGCGTATTGAACAGAACACAGCACACCATCAGAGGACTAACGTGGTGTCACTCAGTGATTTTATCAAATTACATCCACCCACGTTCCACCACTCCGTCGAGCCTCTCGACGCTGATGACTGGCTTCGCAGTATCTCTCATAAACTGCGTTCCGCGCTGGTAGCGGAGGCTGACAAGGTCACCTTTGCTGCATATCATCTTGAAGGCCCCGCCAGTCTATGGTGGGAGAATTATGGAGCTATGCGCCCAGCGGGCCATGTCACTACTTGGGCTGAATTCAGCGAGGCTTTCCGTGAACATCACATTCCGGAGGGTCTCATGGACCGTAAACGTGAAGAATTTTGCAGTTTCACCCAAGGCCGACTTTCTGTGGATGCTTACAGCAGGGAGTTTGGTAATCTCGCATGATATGCAACCGAGGAAGTGTCTACCGATGCCAAGAAGCAAGCAAGGTTCCGTAAGGGCCTTAGTCCTGAGCTTCGCCGTGACCTCCGTCTGCATGAGTGCACAACTTTTCAGAAACTTGTCAACAAAGCCATCAGTGCCAAAACTGGTCAGACTGACTATGACGCAACACGCAAGCATGGCCGTGACATGGGTTCCTCATCCGGTGCTGGTCCTCAGAAGCGCCGCGTGTGGGTACCCAACACCGCCCTGCCACCCAGGTTTACACCGAGGCCATCCTTCCAGGCGCCTCGCCCCGTTCAACAGTCTGCTCCAGCCAAGCCCTATGGGGGTCCAACTAACAATGCTCCTCCACGTACCAGTTCCATGACTTGTTTCAAGTGTGGGGAATCTGGTCACTATATGCGTGAGTGTCCCCAGACCAACCCAAATCAATCTGCTAAAGCTGTTGGCCGTGGCAAGCCGACAGGAAAAATATTCCACGCCAAGCCGGTCACCGCTTCACGTGGCCATGTCAACTGTATCTCCGCCGAAGAAGCTCAAGAGGATCCCAACGTCGTTCTCGGTACGCTTCTTGTTAACTGCCACCCGGCATCTGTTCTTTTCGATACAGGAGCCTCTCATTCTTTTATATCCGAAAGTTATGCTCGTTTGCATAACGTTGCATTCTGTAACATGCCATCCACTATGGAAATTTCTACCCCTGGTTCTAGATGGCAGACCTCTAGGGTAAGTTATGGAAATGAAATCCAAGTCGACAGACTTGTTTTCCTCGCGTCTTTGATAGCCCTTAAATCTTCAGATATTAATATCATTCTGGGTATGGACTGGATGTCGGCTCATCATGCCCAAATCGATTGCTTCTCTAGGACTGTCCAACTCACCCATCCTTCGGGAAAGATAGTCAATGTCTTGACCCGAATAGCCAAGCGACAATTATATTCTCTTAACGCCAGCCCTTTGCCAGACCTTGAGGACGTTCCGGTAGTCCGTGACTTCCCGGATGTCTTTCCAGAAGAATTGCCAGGTGTTCCACCTGACAGGGATGTTGAGTTTGTAATAGACCTCATTCCAGGAACCGTTCCGATTGCTAGAAGACCTTATAAGATGGCACCCCTAGAACTAGCCGAACTTAAGAAACAACTCGATGAGTCCTTGAAAAAGGGTTTCATCTGACCTAGCTCTTCTCCGTGGGCTTGCCCCGTCCTATTCGTCAAGAAGAAGGATGGTACGGACCGGATGGTTGTAGATTACCGACCTGTCAATTTGGTCACAATCAAGAACAAATATCCACTTCCCAGGATCAACGACCTGTACGATCAGCTCGCTGGATCCTCAGTCTTCTCCAAAATGGATTTGAGGTTGGGTTACCATCAAATCAAAATCAGAAACGGGGACATTCCTAAAACGGCCTTTGTTACTCGTTATGGCCAATACGAGTACACCGTCATGTCCTTCGGATTAACCAACGCTCCAGCCACCTTTTCTCGGTTAATGAACTCAATCTTCATGGAGTATTTGGATAAATTCGTCGTGGTTTACCTCGATGATATACTCATCTACTCCAAGAACGAGGAAGAACATGCCGAACATCTAAGGCTAGTGTTGCAGAAACTTCGAGAGCATCGCCTTTATGCCAAATTTTCTAAATGTGAATTCTGGTTGTCAGAAGTGACCTATTTGGGTCATGTAATATCTGGTAAAGGTATTGCTGTTAACCCCGAGCGAGTTCAAGCCGTCCTTAACTGGACTCCACCCGAATCGGTCAAGCAAGTTCGGAGTTTTCTAGGCTTAGCGAGCTATTGCCGTCGCTTTGTCGAAAACTTCTCCAAAGTTGCTAAGCCTCTAACCGAACTCCTCAAGAAAGATAAGAAGTTCGAATGGACTCCACAATGTGAGCACAGCTTTCAGGAACTGAAAAGATGCCTGACTTCTGCTCCCGTACTGGTACCGCCAGACTTCTCTAAGGACTTTGTTATCTACTGCGACGCCTCGCGACAAGGACTAGGTTGCATTCTCATGCAAGATCGACACGTAATTGCCTACGCTTCACGGCAACTGCACCCACATGAGGAGAATTATCCCACCCATGATCTAGAGCTTGCAGCCGTAGTCTATGCACTTAAAACCTGGCGACATTACCTCCTCGGTAACCGTTGCGAAATATTCACTGATCACCAAAGTCTGAAGTATATTTTCACCCAACCGGATTTGAATCTCAGGCAGAGACGTTGGGTTGAATTGATCACCGACTTCGACTTAGGAATAACCTACACCCCAGGGAAAGCCAACGTCATGGCTGATGCGCTAAGTCGTAAATCCTATTGTAACAATCTGATGTTACAACAAAGTCAACCGCTTCTCCATGAGGAATTTCGGAAGCTTAACCTTCACATTGTTCCTCAAGGATTTCTTTCCACCTTGGTGGCGAAACCTACTCTTACGGATCAAATCATTGCTGCCCAGAAGCGAGATAAGGGAATAGCTAAGATCAAGGAGAACATTGCTAGCGGAGGTGCTAGTTGTTTCTCCACAAATGATCATGGTGTTGTGTACTTTGAGAACCGTCTAGTGGTTCCCAAGAACCAGCATCTACGGCAGTTGATCCTTAAGGAGGCTCATGAATCTCCTCTCACCATTCATCCCGGTAGTACTAATATGTATCAGGATCTACGCCAGAGGTTCTGGTGGACTAGGATGAAGAGAGAAATTGCTCAGTATATTGCTAATTGCGACGTCTGTCGTCGTGTAAAAGCAGAGCATCAACGGCCTGCTGGCACCCTTCAACCCCTAGCTATTCCTGAATGGAAATGGGATAAAATTGGTATGGATTTCATTACGGGTTTTCCCAGGACCAAGAGAGGGAATAATGCTATCTTTGTCGTTGTCGATCGTCTTTCCAAAGTAGCCCATTTCTTACCTGTTCGTGAGAGTATAACCGCTAGTCAATTGGCAGACTTATACATCTCCCGAATAGTGTCCCTCCATGGTGTTCCTTTGGAAATTAACTCGGATCGAGGAAGTCTTTTCACCTCTCGATTTTGGGAAAGTTTCCAGAATGCTATGGGAACCCGTCTCTCCTTTAGCACTGCCTTCCACCCTCAGTCGAGCGGTCAAGTGGAACGCGTCAACCAGATTCTAGAAGACATGCTTCGAGCCTCTGTTATCTCATTCGGAATGGATTGGGAGAAGTGCCTTCCATTTGCCGAATTCGCTTATAACAACAGCTATCAATCTAGCTTGGGTAAAGCCCCTTTTGAAGTTCTCTATGGACGACGGTGTCGAACACCCCTTAACTGGTCAGAGACCGGGGAAAGACAATTCTTTGGCCCGGATATGATTCAGGAAGCAGAAGAACAAGTTCGCATCGTTCGTGAAAAGTTGAAAACAGCCCAATCTCGTCAAAAGAGTCAATATGACCGAAAACACAAGGCTATGACTTTCGAGGTTGACGAGAAGGCTTATCTTCGGGTCACCCCTCTGAAGGGAACCCATCGTTTCGGTATCAAAGGCAAATTGGCTCCTCGTTACATTGGACCTTTTCGCATTCTCGCCAAACGAGGAGAAGTTGCCTACCAGTTGGAACTACCTCCGCATCTCTCCAGAGTCCACGATGTCTTCCACGTTTCCCAACTCAGGCGTTGCTTCTCGGATCCTATCCGTGAAGTGGACCACGAAACGCTTGATCTCCAGGATAATCTTACATATCGAGAGTACCCCATTCGTATCCTCGATCAGGCCGAGCGTACCACTCGACGCCAGAACATCAAGTTCCTCAAAGTACAATGGTCGCACCATTCTGAGGATGAAGCAACTTGGGAAAGGGAGGATCGTCTTCGACTCGAGTACCCCGCCTTCTTTCCGGAGGAACCCAAATCTCGGGACGAGATTCTTTTGAGTGGGGGTGAGTTGTCACACCCTAGCTAGTCATGCATTAGAGTGTTGCATCATGTTTACTCTTTCATCAGAAACTTGAAATGGGGATCTGTGAAACCCTCAGAATCATTTTGAAAATGATCCAAATAAAAATTTCTCCAAAAGGGTCCAAGAAAATGCTCATGTTGCTCTTTGAAAATATTGGACAGAGATAAAAATCAAACCAATATTTTTAGTGGCTCATGGACATTTATTTTGGGCATTTGGAATTAATGTATAAATATTTGCTTTGGAAATATATTTCTATATATATTAATATATGTCCAAATATTATGCCAATTATAAAGGAGCTCTGGAATAATATATCTAGCCCCTGCAAAAATTGGCATAAGTTAAATAAATGATTTAATATATTATTTAAATCAAAACAAATGTTAGAAATTAGAAAACAGAAAAAAAATAAAAAGGGAGAAGCTTACCTGGGCTCCTCCCTGTGCAGCCCAGCCAGCTGGCCGGCCCAGCCAGCAGGCGGCCCAGCCCGCCTCCCTCCTCTGTCGTCTTCGTCCCGACAGAGGGAGGGGAGTGTGGCCGGAGCGCGCGCGCGCCACCGCGCCACGCCACCTCTCTCCCTGCTTGCCTGCCCTCCCCTCCTCGCTCGATGCCCCGGACGACGCCACGCCTCTCCCCCCTGCTCTCTCTCACTCTCCCCCGGCTCCCCCCTCCTCTCCCTCGCTCTCTCTCTCACACGGCCGAACACCACCGTCGCCGCCGTTCTCCATAGCAGCCATCTCCGGCCACCCCTCGCTCCCCCGACTAGCTCAGGAGCTCCGCCACAACCTCCTCTTCCTCCCCACTGCTCCACGGGCCTCCGGAAGCCCTGCATCGCCGCCACGTCGCCGTTCCCCTCTTCGGGCTCCGATCATCGTTGCCGTCGAATTCGTCGTCTCCAGCGCGTCCCCGAGCCCGCTAACCACCTCTGCAGCCCCGCGGTGAGCCCCCGGATCGTTTCCCCCTTCTCCCCTGGTCTCTCCCGACCTCTAGGCCCTAGCCCCACTTTGGCCGAGAGCTCCACGCCGCCGGCGATGTCGCCGTCGTGGCCACGGTCACCGTAGCACCCAACCGAGCACACTATCGTGCTCCACACCTCACTAGGATCACGCAGCACACACTAACGCCTCCCCAAACCCCCTGCAACATCGATCCCGACCGCACCCGAACTCTGGCGGCCGCAGCCGAGCTCGCCGCCGTCGACTCCGGCCACCCCAGGCCCAGCCACGGCCACCGTTCGACGCGCAGGAGCAAGGGCTTTCCAACGAGCCCAAGCACGGCCTCGCCCGTGCCTTGTAGCGCGATCCCGCGACGCGCCGCCGTCTCGGACCTCGCCGGCGTCACGTCGACGGTGGGTTTGACCCACCTTGACCACGGCAGGACCCCCCTGAGTCCCTGACAGGTGGGCCCAGCCCTGTAGCTAATTAGGATTAGCGCTAACCACTGTTAGTTAACCCCTGACACTGACCAGTGGGCCCCAGCGCCACTAATTAGTAATTAGAGTTAATTTAACCCTGTTTAACCCCCTGTCACTGACGTGTGGGTCCCACACGTCAAGTTTGACCTCAGCCAGCCGCAGTTGACCACTGACGTCATGATGACGTCATGCTGGCGCAATAACTATAATTTCTGGATTTAATTTAAATCAGGAAATTCCAGAATATTATTTAAACTTCAAAAATTCATAACTTTTATTCTGTAACTCCAAATTGGACAAATTATATATGAAAAATGATCAGAAAAATCCAATCTACCCATCTGTACTATTTTCATGCATGATCAAACAAGTTAAATTGATGTTTTAAGCAGAACAAGGAAAAGCACTTTAAAAGGCCATATTTGAATTTGAAATTTGAATCCTTGATTCAAATTTGTTCAAACCCTTCTGGTTTTAGTTGCATTAGCCCAATACACTCATTTTGCCATGTCTCATGCATGCATCATATTGTTGCATACTGTTTGGTAATGTTTGTGAATCGGTGCTCTCTGCGGCAGGTTCTGTCTCCGAGGAATACCGTGATTACCCTAACGAAGAACCGTATCAGTGCATCGAACCATCAGGCAAGCAACCAACCATTTGATCATATCGATACAATCCCATGTTCTCGCTCCTGCTCTCTTTTACTGCATTAAGACAACGCGATTCAAACTGCTGTGTGCTACGGTAGTTGAACCCATTTCCTCTGCATGACCTGTCATTGCCACAGTAACTAGATGAAACTCACTAGCATGTGTAGGAGTTGATTGAGCCATATGTATGTGTTGTTCCTACCTTGCTATGCCTGCTATGCTTAGAGTCGTGTCAGGTCTGGTTCATCTGGGTGATGGGCTAGAGTGAAATGATTATGTCGGTAATGAGAGTGGTGTGGTGAACACGATTTGGTAAAGGTATCGATGAGAGGCCATGTAGGAGTACATGGTGGGTTGTTTCATTGAAGCCGACCTTAAGCACTGAGATCTGTATGCGTGATTTAAGATACAGCTACTACCATGCATTGGGCCCTGAAATATGACCCCGCTCGACTCCTTATTCACCCTAGCTCTCTGTCCAGGAGTTGCAAGTAGTTTCTGGTGTTTGTAGCCTACTGGAGGCCGTGGACAGCGCTGACCGTAGGGGTGGGCTGTGATGCGGTAGGTACGTGGCCGGGTGTACCGAATACCCGTTAGGTATCTCGAGAACCCTGTTCACATCGTTCGGGGCCGTATGGGAAACCTCGGCCGGACTCCCTGCGGATGGAACCTGAATAGGCGATAAACCTGGACTAGAGGCTTAAGTGTTTAGGTAGGTCGTGGTCTACACCCACGTCGGCTTTCGCTTGAAGTCTGCCGAGCACATGTCGTGTGCAGACGCTAAGTGGTGGAAACATGTATGAAGAAGTACACCCCTGCAGGGTTATCATAATCTATTCGAATAGTCGCGCCCGCGGTAAAGGACTACTTGGTTGCCTATACAGTTCATAGACAAGTAAATGGAAACTGTTAAAAGCCTCAAGATAAGTGTGAGTGCCGAGGATGGCTCTTCCGTAGGAAGACGGAGGTGGATCCTCGGTAGTGTATTGAAGTGGTGAGTAGTGGACTCGTGTGCGCAAAACCATTTCAAGTTGGAGTATCGTAGGATAGTCTAGCCAAGAGTCAAAGCTGGCTTGCTGCAATAACTCCACCAACCCTTCTTGATACTAAGCATGTATGTAGGATCTGATGTAAGTCTTGCTGAGTACCTTTGTACTCATGTTGCTATAATCTACATTTTTACAGAAGACGCTGCAACCCCTTCTGATGGGTTCTATGTAGACGTTGACATCAACGAGTAGGCTAAAGACCCAGGTGGTGACCCTGAGCTTGTGAAGGACCTCGTAGTATAGCTAGGCTTCCCAAGCCTCTTTTATTTTACTAGTTGTCTGTACTCAGACAAGTTACTTCCGCTGCTGGTTTGTATGACTGTATGACTTGTATGTTGGGTCGTGAGACCCGTACCTTTGTGTATGTTATGTATGGCTCCCTGAGCCTTAAATAAAGTACTTGTGTCGTAGAGTCATGTTGTGATGCTTCGTTGTATTTGCACATATCGAGCATATTGTGTGTATGATTGAAATGCTTGGTATGTGTGGGATATGACTATCTAGTTGTTTATCTTTAGTAGCCTCTCTTACCGGGAAATGTCTCCTAGTGTTACCGCTGAGCCATGGTAGCTTGCTACTGCTCTGGAACACTTAGGCTGGCCGGCATGTGTCCTTCTTCGTTCCTGTGTCTGTCCCTTCGGGGAAATGTCACGCTTTGAGTACCGGAGTCCTGTTAGCCCGCTACAGCCCGGTTTACCGAAGTCCTGCTAGCCCAGTGCTACAGCCCGGACCCACTTGCTGATGACCGACACGTTCGAAGCTGGGTCATGGATGCCTGTCCCTGTAAGTCTGTGCCACTTTGGGTTTACGACTAGTCATGTCAGCCCGGGCTCTTTATCATATGGATGCTAGCGACACTATCATATACGTGAGCCAAAATGCGCAAACGGTCCCGGGCAAAGGTAAGACGACACCCGTGGGGATACCGTGCGTGAGGCCGCAAGGTGATATGAGGTGTTACCGGCTAGATCGATGTGACATCGAGTCGGGGTCCTGACAAGAAATTGTACACATTTGTCGGTTTCAGCATTGGAGGTGACAAGCTGAAGCTGGAGAAGTCTGGTTTGGAAATCAACCCCAACAACTTCATCGACATGCAGCGCAAGTGGAAAGATCCAAAGACCAACAAATACTACGACTCCTTGGCCGATGTTGCAGGCGGCGTCATCCACCCATTCTACGAAGGCATGAAGAAGAAGATGAACAGGGAAGACCACAAACTGTGGGGGAACAGGCCGCTGCCAGACAACCTCATCACGTATGCAGGAATAGATGCATACGCAACGTACAAGTCATGGAAGACAATCGACAACATCATGACAGGTTGGGATATTTCAAAAGAGCACGAGGCTGACCCCTACTACCACTGCAACTTCACGGATGAAGATGCATGAAAGTCTGCATTTGTTATGTTGAACCAGCTACCTTATGCTGTGTGTGTCCTTAGAATTGTTGTTTCAGATTTGTAGTTTGCTTTCGTTATGTCGAACCAGCTACCTTATGCTATGTGTGTCAGGGTTTGAACAAGTTTGCCTATGTCTATCAAGTACATCGTTTGCTTATGTCATCCAACAAGTTTGCTAGCTTCCTATTTTGTTCATCCATGGAGAAAAAAATAACACATGAATATTTTCGCAAAAAAAAGTGGTAGACTAAATAAAGGCCAAAAGCAAATAGTAGCCTTCCATGCTTAGTACAGCTTAGACATGAACGGTAGTACTATCACGCTAAAAAAATCAGTTTTTAGTTTCAGAAGAACACTAAAAAGACTAAGTTTCAGCCGAGGACAACATTCAGTACTAAAAAGCATTCGTGTTAAAAAGTAGTTAGAAATTTACTAAGTACTGCATCAGGAAAAGCAAGAGAAACACCAGTATGTATTTCCTAGTCACTAGCATCCTAGGACTGAAAGTTCTGGTACAGTTGAACGCACGGTACGTTCATTCTACAAATATATAAAAAGGAACGGGAAGCTTCAGTTCGCATTCCTTAAAGCAGTGACATACTAAGAATTAACAGTGGCAATACAACTGAAATCTCAGTACAACTAAGTCTATACGGCAAGTGATAGGACCAAACATTGCCTGGAGAAGAACCACAGCCTAGAAAAAAAGAAGGCCAATAACTTAATCAAAAAGATATAAGTTCAACAAAAAGAGAAAAATCACAAGAAACACAACAGAAGACATACTAGCATCAAACAACACAAACAATAAATAATTAATCAAAAGTACTAGCACAATTGGAATCTCTGTACAACTGAGTTTCTTCGGTAAGTGCTATGATGATACCAATTAATGCATTGAGAAAGAAATAGTTTTGAACTTAATAGGACTATCTCTTAAATGTAGCTAATTTAAACCAGTAATTTAACTTTTACTATGAAGTTCAACTACTAAAATTCAAGAAGTTCAAAAAGAAATTTGGCACTAAAATTTTGAAAGCCTTACGCTGAATGAGACTACAAATCAGTACTAACAGAACTATATCATAAGTACAAGAAAACGAGAGTACAGAAACTATAAAGGTCCAAGTTAGGATGGAATCACATAAAAAATAAAATAAATCTCACTTTCTGAGCAACAACGCGAAAATACACTTGAAAGAAATTTGTTTTCAGTTCAACTACTATATAAGTCTTCAGTACAAAAAAAAAACTTAACCAAAACGAATTCCCGATGAAACATTGTGCCACACTTAAAACACAACACAAAATATACTAGTTATTACATAGTACTCGACAAGACATCAAACACTTCAAAATAGAGCCTACAATGTTTTCAATAGATATATCACACAACTATCCAATTCACTATGCAAACGGTGACCATTTATCCTATGCATCAGGAGCCAAAGCCTGAACCTCCTTGGGAAGCTCCGTCACCATAAGATGGTTATTCCGGTTGAACACAACTCTATACAGATCCTCAGCGTTCCAATCAACAATGCGTGGCTGCAAAACAATAAAACAAATTATCAAAAATCATGACACATAAAAAAAGGATGCACAATAAGCCAAAAACAGAAATTGAAAAGCTCAACAAGAAACCCACGTCATTATTTCGAATGTTCTCAACGATCTTTTCACCATCATAGGATCCCGCAAACTTCAAAGTATAATGGCCACATTCATTTTCCCCTTGAAGTGGAACCTTGACAAACGTTGGTTTCTTTGCAAACAGCTCCCAATTGGGCTGCTTGCTTGCATTGTACTGAGCATCACCATACACAGCCTTCATTACTTTGACCAATCTAGAAATCTGTAAAAAAACAAAACAACCGACACAGTTTTAGGTCTCAGAAACAACAGAACACAAAGATGCAGAAATATTAATCCAATATAGATAATAAATGTCACTCACAATCTTCTCGCAATCTTTGTGATAGGTGTTCTTCGAAGGACGGCGGTTCTTCGGATAAGGTAAAGAGTCAAGGATGTCAACGCTACTTCAGTACCGATTCATGACATATAAGGAATAGTGGCTCACTTTCCTATCCTTTGATAAAACCATAGGCTTGAATAGAGGCATCATTATCTAAAAACAAATGACCAAAAAAGAGATGTTAAATATTCAAAGTAAAAACCAGCATCACAACAAACAAATAAAAACCAAAAAATAGCTAGTAGATCTCACAAGGTCGGCACTGAGCAAGTCTTCATTAGCTTTAACATAGCTCTTGAAATCTCTCGCTGCACTCTCCACATTAAACACTTTATTTTCATCCTCGTAAAACGAAAAGTCAAGCACAACCTGCAAAAAATCCAACATAGAAAATAGGCAGCGGAAAAGAATCAACAAGCAAAAAATTATTAAAAATCATAAAAACAATAGACAGTCTTGTTCAACATAAAGAAACCGATCTGATTGATTACCGTGATGAAATATGGACTCAGCAATATCCTTTTCCCAGATGCGAAATCAGCATTTCTATCGGGATCTTGCTTCCAATCATCAATGAGGAAGTCCATTACATCACCCTCCATCATTTGCCCAGGTGAAAAAACTTCCCATATGCGATTCCCAGTGAAGTTAGTTACGTTTCCATCAGGTTGAGGTATCATTGAGAACGTATTCCTGCAGCACACACAAGAACAAAAAAGAAGGAGAAGCAAGATAAGGCATTCATAGCAGTTCGAGTTGTATAAAAAGGAACAGTTCAGGCCATATTTATCTAGTAGTTACAAACAACACAAGAAAAGGAAGAGGAAAAAAATGAGAGATACTCACTCGGCATACTTCTCACGCCATTCATCACTAAGCAATAGATTATACAACCTGCGAGACTTGTCCAAGTGAGGGAATTTATGAGGGTGAAGCTGCTGCACAGGGGAGCAAAACTTTATAGGAGCTCTGGGCGCACGCTTCGTGCTTACAACATTGCCAGAATCCAAAACGGGATCTTTCCTAGCAACACCAGCTCTACGAGCCACTATTCCAGCAAGGGGAGATAAACCTTTGGCAGCAGCGCTCCTCGTGACTCTTCCAACGCCAGCAATCTTGTCAAACACATCATCATCGCTGTCTATCAATTCCACAATGGGATTCTTGGGTGTAGTAGAGTTATCTGCACAAGCAGCCGTAAAACCTCTCAGAGCTCCCAACCGCCCATTCATAACACCAGATCTTGTCTTTTCGGAAGAACGCCCCTGGCTAAGATCAACAGCTACGCGCTTGATCTCCAATAAATGGCTACCAAAGAACCTGTAGTCATGCTCACCAAGATCCAGCCACTCACCTGGAAAAAAAAGACCGCAGAAAGCATAAGTTCACATACATATTTCATGACAGTACTAATAGAGAAGTACAGGCTGCAAAAAAATTACAAAAGTCCATGCACACGTACAGGGTTCGATGCCAAACAAACCCCGGAAGTCAACATCAAACAAATCGCTAGTTGCGCAGGTATACAGCAAAGTCTTCCTAATGTCCAAAATGTCTTCATGGCTGTAATCGACCATTTCAATTAAACCATCCTCCCGACAATAATAGGTCTTGCAATTTTGTAGCATAAAGAATCCACAATCATGCATGTAAACAAAGGAAAAATCAAAAAAATGGTACAACACAAAATCAAAAAAAATACAGGAACAACATCCTCCAGCAACAAAAACAACCAGCAAAAATCATTAAAAACGGATATTCACGTGTTTTCCTGCTGAGGCACCCGCACAAAATCGCAAGAGAAACCATCAATATGCGCCGGTGAGAACGGTTTGGCCCTGTCTACACTGGACTCCCTCCAAAGCTTCTTTATATTATCTGTCATATTTCTTAAGAATCTAATTGCATCACCCCAGGTTTCATCACGGAGTGAATCAAGGCACTCGAAACGACGGAACTTCAGATTCAGAACAACCAAGCACCAATGCCCAGATTCTTCGCTAGGCTTCATGGTAGCCTCAAATGACGGCGGATCAAATGTAGGGAAAAGAAGCTGAAAAAAAATCGCAGAGGAAAAATGAATTTACCAAATCATAATGAAACAAAAAATTCAGCCTCCAAACAATAAAATAAAAGAGGGAAATTGAAATTCAAAAGTACAAACAAAAAATCACATAATCATAAAGAAATTATGTCCACCGCCCAAAATTGAGGAACAATCATATCAGTTCAATTCCCTTGCAACAATAAGTACAGCTTTAATAGAAGAAGCACAGATCAAGTTCATTCCCCCCACATCCCAAAACTGCAAAGAAAACATGACAGTTCTAGTTAATGAGTACAAAAAGTCCAAGTTCACCTACTTGGTCAAAACCATCAGCACATGATCTTGTGAACCAATTTAGCACATTGCGGTCAATATTTCCCTCACGGATCTTAGTCTGTTGTACAAAAAGAACAACAATAGTTAGAAAATTGGCAAAACAAGTTATCATCCTATTTACAAAAAAAGAAAATACTGACCGTCACCCATCTAGGAACTATCAACTTGTCAGTGTCTCGGTACTTCTGACGTAGAGAATATAAAACAACATCAGCACTGTCTGAGTTGAGCATGCCAGTGGGGACAAACGCTTTAGCAATAGAACCAACACTGGCATCACATTCTTTATTTTGAAACATCGGCTTGTGACTAGAAAAACACAAAAGATTACATGAATTAAAACTACTGCAACAACAAGAATAATCAAACTAGAGAAAGAAAAAGAGACAAAAAATGGTACGGGCAAAATCCCAAACTAACCATTTCGTACGGTTCGTGCGCAACCTCGTAACAGCGAAGAAAAATGTATCAACCTTAACAACATTACCGCTTTCTGCTTGCAGAAAATGATGAAAAATAATAAGTTCAACAACTACAAGAGAACATGTCCAAAATGCCAAAATTGAGAAGTACACCCCATTTGCAAGTCCTTACCTGGACTATCAGGGTTTGATGACGACGGTAGTTCCTGTGATGAGACCATTATGCATCCAGTTTCAGGGTTTGACGATGGGACATCTTGAGAGGACACCAATATTAATGCGCTTTCAGGGTCTATAGAAAGAAAATCCTAGGACGACAAGAGTGCCTCCTGCGTCAAGGGGTCAGAAGAAATTGATAGAAGTAAATCATCATCCTCGGATGGCACCTCCTCCACGCTAGAAGCATATTGCAATGCATCACCGTAATCAAGACCTCCAGGCGGGAAATTCTTCGGCAGCAAATCTTCACAAACAGAAACATTTTCATTCCCAGCAATACCAACACCAGGCGATTTGGCATCAAGTATGCTGGCAGCACCAGCATCCTCATCAGCAACTTTGGTCCCAACATTGCACCCACTACTCAATGGAACATCATGAGCATCATCTCCACCACCAAGTACAACCTCACGCTCAACATCAGTAATCTGATGAAAATAAAAATTAAGAAAAAGTGAATAATATGAACAAAACTAACAACAACAAAATTAGCTACCAATAGGTGCACAGAAAAATAAACCTTGGAAGCATTCACAGCAACATCATCGAACTTGCTGCTGCTAACATTCAAAGTGACATCACCAACAGGCAAAAAAGGCTCATCGCCAACAATAGGACCCTAATTCAAATGTAATGAGACAAAAAAACAATGCTATTACGAGCAACAATAAATGGTGTGGGATAGAAAAATGAACAAGCAAGACACATCGGTGCGCACGAAATTTTAAGAAAACATTAATAAACACAATGAAAATAAAAATAACCTTGCACTTATCGGTGGATAGACCATTAACTCCACCGTCAACAGAACCCTCAACATTATGATTGCTCTCCTGCATGAAAATAAAAATTAATAAACAGATGTAGATAAGGAAGTTCAACTACAATACTGACAGCAGAACAACATAGTAAAAACATACAAACAATGAGGACTGACTCACATCAACAACAGGGTGCTGCGAGCCAACATCGTTCGTATGCTGATCAGAAACATTAGCCTCAGTACCATCATCGGCCCTGCTGTCGGCGCCAGCAGCCTCACCATGATCAATCTGCATCAAAGAAAATTATTAATAAATAGATGAACATGAGGAAGTCCAACTACAACACTGACATCAGGACAACAACATAAAAAATTGCAAACACCAACGACTGACTCACATCAAAATCTGGACGCTCAAAACCAACATCATTCCTTTCGTGATCAAAAACATTAGCCTCAGTACCATCACCAGCCCTGCTGTCAGTGGCAGCAGCCTCATCCTGCTCAAACTGCTTGATAACAACATTTGCACTTTCTTCATATGGCTTGCAGCGAGAGTTTTGCATAGTTCTGAAACGCTTCATGTTGTTCAACAGACAAACCGAGCTCTGAACTAGATTAGCGGCACCGTCGCGCATATCATCGATTAAAATCCTCTCCATCTCAATGTAGTCAACAGCTTCCTCATCGTTAAATTGATGACCTTCAGGAAGGATACCATTGATACAGCTCAAACGCTCCATGGTCGTTGGGACCTTTTGCAGCTCAGAACACACATTACTTAAGATATGCTCAACGTGCTCCAACGCTGAAACAGCACCATTAATACCAAAACCCTGCCTCTGTGAAGCACTAGCATTACTAGGGCCAGGGGGCATAACCAGCACACTCAACACCACGGCCATCCCTCAACTCATCGGGCAGAGATGAAAACTTCGGAACCTGAGATGACGGCATCTCCAGGACTGGCCATTTATACACTCGGAAAAAACAACCTCCTCTTGAGTTTTCCACTACAAACAAAAGGGAAAAATAGTTAATCAATCAACGCAACACATAGGAAAAAATAAATCATGATATTAACAGAAGTAAAATCAACACCACTAATAAAACTTTAACTGTCATTGCCAATTTGTTAGTATTTACCAAGAGGCCAGTTGAACAAAGTTATTCAGTTCAACAACACACGAAACAACAGTACTAAAAAACCATACCTAAACCATACAAAATATAAACAGACAACTCTACAGTACACGTCTCCACTACAGCAAAAAATAGCTATACCTAAAATAAAATAAAAGGTCTGCAAGACACAAAACAAACAAAACTCACCGGAAGCTTCCCAAACACCCAAGTCTTTGGATCTGCATTGCCTTTTTTTATCAAATCTGCATCAACCAGATCAGAAAGCTTGGCAGGATCCATGTAACATATGCGGGGGACTCGCATGTCAGGCTCTGCAGTTTTGCTGCTGTCAGGACCCCGACTCGATGTCACATCGATCTAGCCGGTAACACCTCATATCACTTTGCGGCCTCACGCACGGAATCCCCACGGGTGTCGCCTTACCTTTGCCCGGGACCGTTTGCGCCTTTTGGCTCACGTATATGATAGTGTCGCTAGCATCCATATGATAAAGAGCCCGGGCTGACATGACTAGTCGTAAACCCAAAGTGGCACAGACTTACAGGGACAGGCATCCATGACCCAGCTTCGAACGTGTCGGTCATCAGCAAGTGGGTCCGGGCTGTAGCACTGGGCTAGCAGGACTCCGGTAAACCGGGCTGTAGCGGGCTAACAGGACTCCGGTACTCAAAGCGTGACATTTCCCCGAAGGGACAGACACAGGAACGAAGAAGGACACATGCCGGCCAGCCTAAGTGTTTCAGAGCAGTAGCAAGCTACCATGGCTCAGCGGTAACACTAGGAGACATTTCCCGGTAAGAGAGGCTACTAAAGATAAACAACTAGATAGTCAGATCCCACACATACCAAGCATTTCAATCATACACACAATATGCTCGATATGTGCAAATACAACGAAGCATCACAACATGACTCTACGACACAAGTACTTTATTTAAGGCTCAGGGAGCCATACATAACATACACAAAGGTACGGGTCTCACGACCCAACATACAAGTCATACAGTCATACAAACCAGCAGCGGAAGTAGCTTGTCTGAGTACAGACAGCTAGTAAAATAAAAGAGGCTTGGAAAGCCTAACTATACTATGTGGTCCTTCACAAGCTCAGGGTCACCACCTGGGTCTTTAGCCTACTCGTTGATGTCAACGTCTACGTAGAACCCATCAGAAGGGGCTGCAGCGTCTTCTGTAAAAAATGTAAATTATAGCAACATGAGTACAAAGGTACTCAGCAAGACTTACATCAGATCCTACATACATGCATATTATCAAGAAGGGTTGGTGGAGTTATTGCAGCAAGCCAGCTTTGACTCTTGGCTAGACTATCCTACGATACTCCAACTTGAAATGGTTTTGCGCACACGAGTCCACTACTCACCACTTCAATACACTACCGAGGATCCACCTCCGTCTTCCTACGGAAGATCCATCCTCGGCACTCACACTTATCTTGAGGCTTTTAACAGTTTCCATTTACTTGTCTATGAACTGTATAGGCAACCAAGTAGTCCTTTACCGCGGATGCGGCTATTCGAATAGATTATGATAACCCTGCAGGGGTGTACTTCTTCATACATGTTTCCACCACTTAGCGTCTGCACACGACATGTGCTCGGCAGACTTCAAGCGAAAGCCGACGTGGGTGTAGACCACGACCTACCTAAACACTTAAGCCTCTAGTCCAGGTTTATCGCCTATTCAGGTTCCATCCGCAGGGAGTCCGGCCGAGGTTTCCCATACGGCCCCGAACGATGTGAACAGGGTTCCCGAGATACCTAACGGGTATTCGGTACACCGTGCCACGTACCTACCGCATCACAGCCCACCCCTACGGTCAGCGCTGTCCACGGCCTCCAGTAGGCTACAAACACCAGAAACTACTTGCAACTCCTGGACAGAGAGCTAAGGTGAATAAGAAGTCGAGCGGGGTCATATTTCAGGGCCCAATGTATGGTAGTAGCTGATTCTTAAATCACACATACAGATCTCAGTGCTTAAGGTCGGCTTCAATGAAACAACCCACCATGTACTCCTACATGGCCTCTCATCGATACCTTTACCAAATCGTGTTCACCACACCACTCTCATTACCGACATAATCATTTCACTCTAGCCCATCACCCAGATGAACCAGACCTGACACGACTCTAAGCATAGCAGGCATAGAAAGGTAGGAACAACACATACATATGGCTCAATCAACTCCTACACATGCTAGTGGGTTTCATCTAGTTACTGTGGCAATGACAGGTCATGCAGAGGAAATGGGTTCAACTACCGTAGCACACAGCAGTTTGAATCGCGTTGTCTTAATGCAGTAAAAGAGAGCAGGAGCGAGAACATGGGATTGTATCGATATGATCAAATGGTTGGTTGCTTGCCTGATGGTTCGATGCACGGATACGGTTCTTCGTTAGGGTAGTCACGGTACTCCTCGGGGACAGATCCTGTCGTAAAGGATAACGATACACAGGCATCACCAAACAATGTGCAACAATATGATGCATGCATGAAACATGGCAATATGAGTGTGTTGGGCTAATGCAACTAAAGCTACCAACGCTGTCAGGACCCCGACTCGATGTCACATCGATCTAGCTGGTAACACCTCATATCACTTTGCGGCCTCACGCACGGTATCCCCACGGGTGTCGTCTTACCTTTTCCCGGGACCGTTTGCGCTTTTTGGCTCGCGTATATGAAAGTGTCGCTAGCATCCATATGATAAAGAGCCCGGGCTGACATGACTAGTCGTAAACCCAAAGTGGCACAGACTTACAGGGACAGGCATCCATGACCCAGCTTCGAACGTGTCGGTCATCAGCAAGTGGGTCCGGGCTGTAGCACTGGGCTAGCAGGACTCCAGTAAACCGGGCTGTAGCGGGCTAACAGGACTCCGGTACTCAAAGCGTGACATTTCCCCGAAGGGACAGACACAGGAACGAAGAAGGACACATGCCGGCCAGCCTAAGTGTTCCAGAGCAGTAGCAAGCTACCATGGCTCAGCGGTAACACTAGGAGACATTTCCCGGTAAGAGAGGCTACTAAAGATAAACAACTAGATAGTCAGATCCCACACATACCAAGCATTTCAATCATACACACAATATGCTCGATATGTGCAAATACAACGAAGCATCACAACATGACTCTATGACACAAGTACTTTATTTAAGGCTCATAGAGCCATACATGACATACACAAAGGTACGGGTCTCACGACCCAACATACAAGTCATACAGTCATACAAACCAGCAGCGGAAGTAGCTTGTCTGAGTACAGACAACTAGTAAAATAAAAGAGGCTTGGAAGCCTAGCTATACTACAAGGTCCTTCACAAGCTCAGGGTCACCACCTGGGTCTTTCAGCCTACTCGTTGATGTCAACGTCTACATAGAACCCATCAGAAGGGGTTGCAGCGTCTTCTGTAAAAATGTAAATTATAGCAACATGAGTACAAAGGTACTCAGCAAGACTTACATCAGATCCTACATACATGCTTAGTATCAAGAAGGGTTGGTGGAGTTATTGCAGCAAGCCAGCTTTGACTCTTGGCTAGACTATCCTACGAGACTCCAACTTGAAATGGTTTTGCGCACACGAGTCCACTACTCACCACTTCAATACACTACCGAGGATCCACCTCCGTCTTCCTACGGAGGAGCCATCCTCGGCACTCACACTTATCTTGAGGCTTTTAACAGTTTCCATTTACTTGTCTATGAACTGTATAGGCAACCAAGTAGTCCTTTACCGCGGACGCGGCTATTCGAATAGATCATGTTAACCCTGCAGGGGTGTACTTCTTCATACACGCTCTCACCACTTACCATCGTTTACACGACATGTACTCGGCAACCTTCAAGCGGAAGCCCAACGTGGGTGTCGGCCACGACCTACCTAATCACCTAAGCCTCCAGTCCAGGTTTATCACCTATCCAGGTTCCATCCGCAGGGAGTCCGGCCGAGGTTTCCCATACGGCCCCGAACGATGTGAACAGGGTTCCCGAGATACCTAACGGGTATTCGGTACACCGTGCCACGTACCTACCGCATCACAGCCCACCCCTACGGTCAGCGCTGTCCACGGCCTCCAGTAGGCTACAAACACCAGAAACTACTTGCAACTCCTGGACGGAGAACTAGGGTGAATAAGAAGCCGAGAGGGTCCATTGGTTTCGGGCCCAATGCATGGTAGTAGCTGATTCTTAAATCACACATACAGATCTCAGTGCTTAAGGTCGGCTTCAATGAAACAACCCACCATGTACTCCTACATGGCCTCTCATCGATACCTTTACCAAATCGTGTTCACCACACCACTCTCATTACCGACATAAACATTTCACTCTAGCCCATCACCCAGATGAACTAGACCTGACACGACTCTAAGCATAGCAGGCATAGCAAGGCAGGAACAACACATACATATGGCTCAAACAACTCCTACACATGCTAGTGGGTTTCATCTAGTTACTGTGGCAATGACAGGTCATGCAGAGGAAATGGGTTCAACTACCGTAGCACACAGCAGTTTGAAACGCGTTGTCTTAATGCAGTAAAAGAGAGCAGGAGCGAGAACATGGGATTGTATCGATATGATCAAATGGTTGGTTGCTTGCCTGTTGGTTCGATGCACTGATACGGTTCTTCGTTAGGGTAATCACGGTACTCTTCGGGGACAGAACCTGCCGCAGAGAGCAACGATTCACAAACATTACCAAACAGTATGCAACAATATGATGCATGCATGAGACATGGCAAAATGAGTGTATTGGGCTAATGCAACTAAAACCAGAAGGGTTTGAACAAATTTGAATCAAGGATTCAAATTTCAAATTCAAATATGGCCTTTTAAAGTGCTTTTCCTTGTTCTGCTTAAAACATCAATTTAACTTGTTTGATCATGCATGAAAATAGTACATATGGATAGATTGGATTTTTCTGATCATTTTTCATATATAATTTGTCCAATTTGGAGTTACAGAATAAAAGTTATGAATTTTTGAAGTTTAAATAATATTCTGGAATTTCCTGATTTAAATTAAATCCAGAAAATCAATTACTGCGTCAGCCTGACGTCAGTGTGACGTCAGCAGGTCAACAGAACTGGTCCAGGTCAAACCTGACAGTGGGTCCCGCATGTCAGGGTGATTATTTTAATTAAAATTTAATTAAAACTAATCCTGTTTAATTAACAGGGCTGGGCCCCACCTGTCATTGACTCAGGGGAGTCAGCCAGGGCCCACCCGTGGTCAAACCCGGGTCGGCTGCACCGGCGTTTAGCCGCCGGCGAGCCCGACGCGGCGGCGGGAGTGGTTTTGGCTATTCCGGCCACCAAATGGGCCGCGGAGATCACCGGAGTGGAGCTGAGGACAAACCGCAACTCTTGGCGGAGTCCGTTGGGGTCGGGGTGGCCGGAGTTGGCGCCGGCGACGACCTTGGCGGCCACCGGGGTTCGGCCGAAGACGAACTTGACGCTAGAGGGTTCGGTGAGGCTCGTGGAGTAGCTAGCTAGGTGCTGCGGGACTTGGTGAGTAAGATGGACACCATCTTGTGGCCGGAGGATGACCGGGAGCACGTCGGCGACGAGCTCCACGGCGGTGGGTGCGGTTGAGCTCCGGGAGGTTGCTACACGGCTCGGGAGCAAGAACGGAAGGGAGGGGAAGATGGCTAAGCTCACAGTGAGTGCGACGGAGTCCTTGGTGCGGCCGGAGATGGACCGGAGTGACGACGACGTTGAAGGGGATCTCCGGCGACGGTGAGCTCGGGCGAGGTCGGTGCGGTGGTCTCGGGCGTTGCGAGCGCTCGGGGCTCGGCTGCTCGATGAAGTGGACAGCGGCGGAGCTCCTCGACACGGTGAGACGGCGTGGGGTGGTCGGAGGGCGTGGCTA
>NC_041385.1:669285351-669291853 GCF_002162155.2 Triticum dicoccoides | reverse complement strand
CATGGCCTCTCATCGATACCTTTACCAAATCGTGTTCACCACACCACTCTCATTACCGAGATAAACATTTCACTCTAGCCCATCACCCAGATGAACCAGACCTGACACGACTCTAAGCATAGCAGGCATAGCAAGGTAGGAACAACACATACATATGGCTCAAACAACTCCTACACATGCTAGTGGGTTTCATCTAGTTACTGTGGCAATGACAGGTCATGCAGAGGAAATGGGTTCAACTACCGTAGCACACAGCAGTTTGAAACGCGTTGTCTTAATGCAGTAAAAGAGAGCAGGAGCGAGAACATGGGATTGTATCGATATGATCAAATGGTTGGTTGCTTGCCTGATGGTTCGATGCACTGATACGGTTCTTTGTTAGGGTAATCACGGTACTCCTCGGAGGCAGAACCTGTCGCAAAGGACACCGGTACACAACCATCACCAAACAATGTGCAACAATATGATGCATGCATGAAACATGGCAATATGAGTGTGTTGGGCTAATGCAACTAAAACCAGAAGGGTTTGAACAAATTTGAATCAAAGATTCAAATTTCAAACTCAAACATGGCCTTTTAAGGTGCTTTTCCTTGTTCTGTTAAAAACATCAATTTAACTTGTTTGATCATGCATGAAAATAGTACAGATGGATAGATTGGATTTTTCTGATCATTTTTCATATATAATTTGTCCAATTTGGAGTTACAGAATAAAAGTTATGAATTTTTGAAGTTTAAATAATATTCTGGAATTTCCTGATTTAAATTAAATCCAGAAAATCAATTACTGCGTCAGCCTGACGTCAGTGTGACGTCAGCAGGTCAACGGAACAGGTCTGGGTCAAACCTGACAGTGGGTCCCGCATGTCAGGGTGATTATTTTAATTAAAATTTAATTAGAACTAATCCTGTTTAATTAACAGGGCTGGGCCCCACCTGTCATTGACTCAGGGGAGTCAACCAGGGCCCACCCGTGGTCAAAGTCAAAGCCAGCGACGCCGGCGTTTAGCCACCGGTGAGCCCGACGCGGCGGCGGGAGTGGTTTTGGCCATTTCGGCCACCAAATGGGCCGCGGAGACCACCGGAGGGGAGCTGAGGACAAACCGCAGCTCTTGGCGGAGTCCGTTGAGGTCAGGGTGGCCGGAGTTGGCGCCGGCGACGACTTGGGCGGCCACCGGGGTTCCGCCGAAGACGAACTTGACGCTAGAGGGGTCGGTGAGGCTCGGGGAGTGGCTAGCTAGATGCTACGTGACACGGTGAGCATGACGGACACCAGTTTGTGGCCGGAGGATGACCGGGAGCACGTCGGCGACGAGCTCCACGGCGGTGGGTGCGGTTGAGCTCCGGGAGGTTGCTACACGGCTCGGGAGCAAGAACGGAAGGGAGGGGAAGATGGCTAAGCTCACAGTGAGTGCGACGGAGTCCTTGGTGCGGCCGGAGATGGACCGGAGCGACGACGGCGTTGAAGGGGATCTCCGGCGACGGTGAGCTCGGGCGAGGTCGGTGCGGTGGACTCGGGCGTTGCGAGCGCTCGGGGCTCGGCTGCTCGATGAAGTGGACAGCGGCGGAGCTCCTGGACACGGTGGCACGGCGTGGGGTGGACGGAGGGCGTGGCTACGGCGAGGGGGTGGCGGCGATGGCGTCGGCCATGGCTGGGGCGTGCGAGGGGGAGGAGCTGGAGAGGAGAGGGGGTGTCTGGGGGGTTCGGGGGAGAGAGGGAGGCTGATCCACGGCGTTAGCCGGGCGAGGGAGGCGGCGAGGCGGCGAGCAGCTGCGTGGCGAGCTGCGGTGCCGCCGCCGAGCACCTTGGCTGCCTGCCTGGCGAGCCAAGCAGCTCGCTGGAGCGGTGGCCGGGCTGGGCCGGCCAGGTGGGCTGGCTGGTGGGCCTGCGGTGGCGCCAGGTAAGTTTCCCCTTTTTTTCTGTTTCTGTTTTCTTTTTTTTAATATATCTGCAACTTTGTTGAATTTAATAAAATACCTAGGCAACTTCAAAAATCACCAAATTACTCCTGGTCCATAGTTGGATTATTTCCAACATGAAACATTTTAGTTTGGAGGTATTTGAGCATTTAAATATTTTATATAATTTTAAATGCCCAAATTCAAATATTTATGATTTAATTCAAAAACCCTAAGATGGCCTAGGAAAATGTGCACCACTTTTGGCAGGGGTTCTGAACCAAGACAAAAATGATGGGCATTTTAGAAGGGCATTTCAGGTTCATTGAAAAAGTTTTTAGTAAACCCTAGTTGGTTTCAGAGGGGACTGGGGGTTCTGTCATCCCCATTTCAAGTTTCTGATGAAAGAGTAAACATGATGCAACACTCTAATGCATGACTAGCTAGGGTGTGACAGCCACGGATAAGGCAGTCAAGGTACATTAGCACAGGCCCTATGGCACATTCTGTGATTGCCTTCCCCATGGTATGACCACTTTGGTACTTGGCAACAGCCCTTCTAAGCTCATCAACCATCAGCTGGCAATAATCCATATTTGCCATGTCCTCAAAGACGAGACCATCAAACATTGCTGCCTCTCTGGAAACACGCGGGGCAAATCTAGGTAACACAACCTTCATAAACAAAATAATGAAGAACACTTTCAGAGCAAGGTCATCTTTGCTAGGATCCTTGACGAGCACCTTGAGCTTATTCCTCAAATCCTTTGTCTTGATATCTTTGTCCCTGCTAATGTCAAGCTCCGATCTTAACTTCATCAGAGCGTCATCATATCCGTCCTCTGACGGCCTTGGCACAGAACGACCACCACGAGGGAAACCAAATAATTGTTGTATACCATCGCTAGTGATGTGAAGCTTCTTATTAGCCTCACCCATGTCAATAGTCATTGTATCACAATCTATCCTCAGGTACAAAACTCCCATCAGAGGGCGGGAAATGTTAGACTTCACCCTCCACCTGAAGGTAGAACCAAAAACAGATGCATGAACCCTAGCAACATGCCGACTCTCGAGCAATTTAGCACAATCTTCAACCTCTCTCAGCGAACATCGCACAGTTAAGTTCAATTTCCGTTGGTCACCTTCATCCAAGGCAACTTTTCCGGCATTGCCTCCCACCGGCTTGACCGGACTCATAACGCTAACAGGTTGTAAATGAATACAAAAAAGCCACACCTTAAAAAAATGAATATAGAAAACAACAAAAGCATATGAATGCACATAAAAAGAAAAAGAAAAGATTGCACAAGTTCAACTATTAAAACAACATCAGTACCACCCCTCAATTGATCCAAACAATGATCAGCCTAACCTGGCCGCAATACCAGCCGAAACACAATTAAATCATTGAGTACAACTAGTAAATCACATGCAGTACAAAACACAACCCACTGCAAACAATGAATATAGAAAACAACAAAAGCATATGAATGCATGTAAAAAGAAAAAGAAAAGATTGCACAAGTTCAACTATTAAAACAACATCAGTACCACCCCTCAATTGATCCAAACAATGATCAGCCTAACCTGGCCGCAATACCAGCCGAAACACAATTAAATCATTGAAAGTACAACTAGTAAGTCACATGCAGTACAAAACACAAACCACTGCAAACAATGAATATAGAAAACAAAACAAGCATACGAATGTAAGTAAAAAAAAGATTGCACAAGTTCAACTATTAAAACAACATCAGTACCACCCTCAATTAATGAAGACAATGACAAGCCTCACCTGGCCAGCATACCAGCCCAAACACAAATTAAATCACTACAATTACAATTAGTAAGTCACATGCACAACAAAACACATACCACTGCAAACAATGAATATAGGAAACAAAACAAACATATGAAGGTAAGTAAAACTAAGAAAAGTTTGCACAAGTTCAACTACTAAAACAACATCAGTACCACAATCAAATAGATGCAAAACAATGACCAGCCTCACCTGGCCAGCATACCAGCCCAAACACAATTAAATCGTTGCAAGTACAACTAGCAAGTCACATGCAGTACAAAACACATACCACTGCAAATTCATCTTCTGAATCAACTTCAATACCATCTTCTTCAGATGCAGCATCTTCAGCTTCGACACGAGCACGCTTCTTCACACCTTTGTTCACCTTTGCAGGATGAACTTTACGCTTCTTATTTTCTTTCAACAAAGACCGATCTTGAAGAGGACGAAGAAGGCTTCTTATTTGTCAAACCTCGTGGACTCCGACGAACAGAGGAGCCACCAAGTTTGCTTGGACCAATTTTACCAGGTTGGGAACCAGCTTTCACACGTGGGCTACGCCTCTGTGTGCCATCAGGATTTCGATCTGACATCTTCCTCTTCAAAACAGCTTTCTTCTCCTTCACTCCATCACGATCAAACACTTGCGTCAAACGAGTTTGCATCAAGTTTGTCTTCACAGGCATGTCAATTCCATGAGATCCGGCATCAACAGTTGAAAAGGCCGCGTCACCACCTTCATCGCCTACACATTTAGGAGCTTGAGAAACATCCTCATCACTTTGTTGCACAAAGGCAGCCTTTTGACGTCGTTCCAACTCCTTTCTCCTCTGGAAATCATACTTCTTCTTTCTTATCCTTTCATCCTTGAGTTGTAACTGCATAGGAACATCCTCAGCCTGGGTAACAGGCTCAGTGCCATCAACACTTTGAGACTGAGTAACAGACAACTGCAAGCTGCCATCACCATCATTAACATTAAGAGAATACATTCCATCATTAATATCTTTAACAACATCAGCAATGTCCTCTGGAACACCATGGCTGTCATTAACTGCATAAACCAGTAACATAAGCACGCACATAAAAAATTAAAACATAGTTAACAATGCAGGCACAAAGATAAATAAAGCGCATAGCATCAGACACAAAACAAAACGGAACAACTGATGTAACTAAGCATATATATGTATTAAAGGCTAATAAAAATAGAGCAAATATAAGGGAAACACTAGCAACATTCGCAAGTTCTTCTAGAGGGTTTGGTGTCTCAAAAATAACATTCACAAGATCTTGAAAGCGTTCTGATTTGTCAGAATCAGGAGGCACCGGCACTCCAACATCTGCAACAATCATCATAATTAGCAAAAAAGTACAAGAACAATCAATAAGTTCAACTATGTGAACACTACAAGTTCACCGAATAAAACAAATATGAACCCACCACTTGCAGAACAAACTTCAGAAAACACAACTCTTTCAACACCATACTAGTTCTTCATTGACTACTACAACCTTTTCAAATGCCAGGACAGCAGTTCAAAATACACATGGTGATAAGTACTACATCATGTCTGTAGGTTGCATCAACTGCCAAAACCATACACGCCATACAATCCAGGACAAAATTAACACATATCAAAATACAAACAACTTATAAAGTCGATACGGCAACAACTATACAACATAAAAAATAGATCTATTAAAACATCATCCAAAATACAGCGAAAATCACCTGCATTCAATTTGTTTGTACTAGATGATGTACCCATTGAGATCTACAGTCCTAAAATCTGCCGAACCAAACCTGCAAGACAAATGAACAAAAATTAGGGATTTGAACTATTTCAAAAACGAAGCACGCCATACAAAAGCAAAAACTCTTACCAGCAAGCACAAAATCCGCCACGCAATCCAGTATCACTGCCGCCAAACGCTCCTTCAACAGCAAAGGAACCCTAGCGAGTGCAGCCTGGGACAGCAAGGAAATAGAGAGAAAATCTGAACATAAGAGAACGCAAGCAAAGTCAATGGCAGAGCTAAAAGAACAAAACAGAACACCCGGACCTCCGCCCATGGGGTTGAGCCCTCCGGCCGACGCTCCCGCGGCAAAACAGGAGTAACAACTCCCCCTCCGAGAAGAGAAGAAGAGGGGAACGAAGACGGAATCGATTTGGGGACGGAGAGGAGCGGAACGGGGAACATCGGAGGTTAAAAAGGTGAGTGGGAGGGTTAAAAGATGACTGGGAGAAAACGGACGGCTAAAGCCCACGACCGTGGCGAAGCCCACTATCTCTAGCCAGTTACAAAAGATAATACCAAAAATCAAATACAAAATAAAAAATTAATATAGATGGCGAGAACAAACGGCTAAAGTACAAATAATAACTCACAAACAGTACAAAAAAATTTATCAAACAAGTACAAATGAAAAAATAATTCATAACGGTCATGTTTTTCCCCTAAAAAATAAAGATAAGATAATGGGGCAAGTCATGATACGGACTAGCCTATGCATGCGACGCCGCGGCATGCCGCATCGTCGTCTGCTATGGCTCGTTCCTGGCTCGGCCTCGCCGGGATGGGGGGAGGGGGTCCCCCTCCCCCCCCCCACCGGCTCGGCCTCGCGCTAGCGTGGCAGTGCGCTCGTTTGACAGGCGCAGTGCGGTTATTCTGTTTCCCCCCACCCCACGCACCCACAACCCTAAAAAGATAGATAATGGGGCAAAGTCCATACAAGGAAGATGTGTCAGTACAACTATGCCCCTCGGTACGGTTCGGTGCGGGGGCAAGT
>NC_041385.1:669281172-669285165 GCF_002162155.2 Triticum dicoccoides | reverse complement strand
TGCTAACGCGGCAGTGCGCTCGTTTGACAGGCGCAGTGCGGTTATTCTGTTTCCCCCCACCCCACCCCACGCACCCATACCCCTAAAAAAGATAGATAATGGGGCAAAGTCCATACAAGTAAGATGTGTCAGTACAACTATGCCACAGTACTATATTCAAACAAACAAAAAAAGGAAAAAGAAAAAAATTGACATCACAAGGACAAAAAAGTACCAGTCCAAGTTACTTGTGTAGTCAAGCACTAGATCCAAAAAAACAAAGAAAAAATTGACCGCCCAAGGACAGGCGCAGGCCCTGGCAAATGCTAGATACTTGAACTCAATCCCGTGGGCGAATCCCTAGTAATCTGCACACCCGCAAGGCCTGCCGTCCAGGGCCCACAGGTCAAGAGAGAGAGAGAGAGCATCGTGTATAAGCGATCTGGTAACTGTGCGAGTTCGACTGGTGAGCGTCGGCTGCGCTTATAAACAAGTGTAGAGCCCCCTCGACAAGCGAGGTGGGACTAAACACATAGCTCATGCGCACGCCGTGCTGCACAGCCGCGCGACAAAAGCTATCCGGGCCGAGTACAACGACCAAGGCCGATGGCCCAACAAAGTACTTCGCCCCATTACAAAAATCCAGTAGATCACGCACGACAAAAAATAAAAAATGAAAATAATTTAAAAAATAAAACTCACAAGAAAAATCAGTTAATAAACAAAAATATTGTGACAAAGTTCAAACACATCTTAATGGTAAGAAGTAAAAAAATATAACACTGTAAATACAAATTTCAGAAACGAATTTACAAAAAAGTTCAACTACTACAATTCATAAGGTTCAAGTACAAATAAAAAAGAAAGTACTATGCAGTGAAGATTAATTTTTTTTATTTTATAAAATACCAAAACTATCATTATTCATCTGTAAAAAAGAAAAAAAATGTGCTCCAAAATTCATGTAAAAAAGTAAGGAAAAAATATTATACAACAAACAAAATTTGATTGGTAATTGACAGCCTAAAATAGAGCAGTACTATCATAAACAGAATGTAAGTTCAGCAAACTCAATAACAAAAAAGGGGTTCTAAAAAAATCATTAGCGTATAGCACCCGTCTCCTAGTTATGAACATGAAAAATATACCAGCCAAAACAAAGAATACCCATCAGTTCAACTATAGAAATTGTTCCATTACTAATATAAAGAATGTATAAACAAAACACTTATAATTGAGCAGAACAATATGAAAAACATTACATAACTAGTTCCATACCATTCTGATAAAAACAATACAATTCAACCATCTCACATGCAAATGTTTTAAAAGAAAAAATACCGCAACATAATCAACCATACACAAATCTCAAAGCCGGCGTCATTTGCCACATTTAAACCTACAACACATAAATTCTGAATGTCAGAGAGTCGTCTTCTCTCAAGAACATAACCATAACCACATCATCATCCTCAAATCCAGACTCAGCCGCAAACTCCTTCCACCCAGTAGTTAGGTTGATGCAACCATCAAAGTCGATGTGGTAGGCAACATCCATCAACTGAAAACCATTCTTTTCTGAAGTCTCCATCTTCAGAACACTGGAACTAGGAGCAACAATCCTGATCCTGGGTGACATTTTCTGCAAATGGACATGGGAGTACAAAACAAACTGAACACCTGACATAACTGAATTTTTACACAGATATAGGGACGATTTGCATAACAAACTAAAATGGAAAAACTTTGAACCAAAACAATAACACAAAACTAACTAGACATGTGAACTGACTAAACTGAAAAATATACATACCAATACACCTACAGTAAAAACATATATTCATAAACAGATCAGGGATTATACAAAAAATGGTTTAAATATTGTTAAGTAATGAACAAATACACACAGAAATCCCTGCTGTTAAAATCCAACAAAACATAATTAAAAAAATATAGACAGGCTATTCATAAGACAAAACTGCAGATCCAGTCCATTGGTTTCGAACAGAAAACAATAAGAAAGTAGAAAACAAAACGAATAGAAACACATACCCATGATTCCTTCAAGTCACCATCCGTTAGGCGACAAACATAGGGTGTACCAAACCCATGGTTGCCGTACAGCAAACAAGAAAGTTGCCCACGCCGCTGAGTCTGAGTGAGCTCCAAACCAGACTTGTACACACAGCCGTCAGCTATGCGCACCATCTTTACCAGGCATCCGCATGAACAATCCTCCATAGAACACACAAGAACAGAGAAAAAAGCAACAAAGAGAAGAGAGAGGAACCTAGATCTGATTATGGAAGAATGAATGAAAGGGAGGGGGAAGACTTGGCCACACACCACACACAAAAGGATAACGTTTATAGTCAGGGACACTCACAGATTATAAAAATAATAACTAGGCAGATGGGCTGCCAGCTGGTAGGAAATATTTATTACACCTGCCATCCAACATTTGACCGCAAATCAGTTCAACTTCAGAAAAACAAGCAGTTCAAAGGTGCACATGTCGAACATATGCAGACAAAACAACACATTCAGAGACAAAAACAAAGTTGAATTCATTTAGTCATTCGAACATCTGCTCCCTCACAACAAAATTCTTAAAAACATAATATTCACTACTTCAGTCATAACGATCAAAGAAACGACGCCATTTTGCCCTGGTAGATGGATGTGGAGCCGTGGCTGCTCTCGCCCTAGCCCAACTAATGATCTGAATATGGTTCCTGCCCCTGCCCTTCAGGAAAAGAAGCTCCAATTAATTGGAGTTGCAAGTATCCATCACCTCACGCGCAAGTCGTCTGTTGAAGTCTGCCTCCAGTTCCTCCTCGGCAGCACGTCGTGCCATCTGCCTGCGCCTGCGCCTCCTCCTCCTCCTCTGCTCCGCTACTGCAGCACTCACATCTATGGCGTCCCCCTCCTCCTCTGTAACCTCTCCCAGCTCAGGATCCATCTCCCTTTTCTTTGGTTACAGCTTGTAGAATGAAACTGATAGAGGGCTCGGCCTTTATAATCAAAGTGCAGAGCCATCGGTGCGGCTCCGATGTCAACACACAGTAACAAAACTTTGACACTTCAGCAGTCCAACTACACATACGGGCATCAATTCAAAACAACACTGAAAAACACGCAACTTAATTACATAGTTTGACCGGATTACAAGAAATCGCAGCTTATAGCCAGCCGCCATACACAACTTCCGCCAATGACAAAATGACATGGGAATCCGCGGTAGAAACAACTCAAAAACGCAAAATTGACAACGCAAATCTTTTCATACAGTCCTTATATCTCTCCCTGCAACACCAATTCGAAAGTTAAACAACAAAAAAAGAAGAACATATTTCCATGGCGGGCGTGGAAAACGACCAAGAACACCAAAACTTGTAAACATAAATTACGGATGAAATATAATCTCAAAAAACATCCAGCTGAGCGCGCGCACGTGTGGAAACCCTTACATGTCTCCTCTAGCAACGAATGGCCCGCAAAATCACGCCGGAGAACGACCGGAAGCTCGATGTTGCATCCCCTATTTCCATCCGTCGTGCACGCATGAAGATAAGTTCTGGTTGAAAAACACGTCAGTCCAACCTGTTAACCACGTTAGTTCAAGTAGGGTAACAGAATAATATTCTGTTACACGTAACAGAATAGCCCAGATGTATATATATATAGGGTGGGTCTATTATGATAACACCCTCTAGAGTCTTATTCTGCACACCAAACGCTTATTCTACTAACATCCTATCTAACCCACTCAACCGACCCGACGCGAACTGCACCCACAAAAAAAACCACCCTACTGGCCCATCTCCCCCACTCCACCCTCGATCCCCCTCCACCTTCCTCCCGTACTCCCACTCCCTGTGCCCACGCCCTACCTCCCACCTTCTTCGTCCCCCGACCCGCGTGCTCGTAACCCAACCACCACCCCTCCTGCCACCTTCCTCCGCGCATGGAGCCGCCCCGCCGACGGCCCTCGCGCCCCAGCTGCCTCGCGCC
>NC_041385.1:669272730-669280790 GCF_002162155.2 Triticum dicoccoides | reverse complement strand
GGCCCCTCCCGCGCCGTCCCACCCTCCCCTTCGCTAGATCCGACATGGATGCGGCCCTTCCCGTGTCGTCCCACCCTCCCCTACGCCGGATCCAACGCGGCCACGCCCCCTCCCCGCTGGTGCGAGCGCCGCAACCTCCGACGAGGCCCCTCATTGTCAAATCCGAAACATCATGGTTCCTTAGGTTGTCGTCGGTGGCCGTCCCTCCAGCCGGCGTGCCTCCCTAGCATCGGATACAGAGGATCCCGCAAAGCCACCAGCGATGGGATCCAGCAGCAGACGGCCAAGCCAAGCACACTGCTGACCGCCGCGAGCTCGCCTCCCTCCTCCGACCCTAGGCCAGATCCACGGCCAACCGCCCGTCGCCCCCCGCTGCCCAGCCAGTCCCCACCTGCAGTGCGGCCACACCATCCCCAGCGCGGACGATTCCTAAGGCATGCGATTCGTTTGCGAAGTCTCTGGCCGTGCCATTGCAGTGCATCTGGATCCCTGCAGCAGTGCACCGTGAGCCCTGGAGAAGTGCACCGCGAGCCCTCGAGCAGCTCATCCACGGGCACCGGCGATTTTTTGGCTTCTGCAGTTCGGTACCCCTGTGCAGCTCGGGCGCAAGCATGTTTCGGTTCGGTGCTAGTGCACTTGCTGTCTTTTTTGTCTTCGCTGCAGTGAAGTTTCAAGAGAGCCATGACAGGAGAAGTTCTTGTGGCATCTCAATTTCCTGCTGTTTTTTACACGGGGATCAGTTCACTACTCAGATCTGTTGTGGTTCCCTTCTTCCCAACAGCAGAAGATGTAGTTTGCCGGTCCACATCGTGCGGTTCACCGGCCGCGTGACTGCAGTGCAGTTGACCCCTCATGTACGGCGTGCAGCTCGGAGCAAGCGGGCATGCAGTTATTTTGTTGTTTGTGGGTTTTTTGTGTGTCTATCAAATGTATCTGGTTGGGATATGATGTATTTTGTGTAAAAAATATTTGTTGAGAAGTTCATTTCAACAAGCATTAATGGGTCATTTTTCAAGAGAAACATAAATGGATGCAGCCCAATTCGAGGAGTCTTGTGGTTCATTGCATTTAATAAGGAAGAAACAAAGTGTTGTTCACTTGTTTCATGGTAAAAAGGAAAAGATGCAAGTCACTATGTCTTCTATCAGTATAGATGTGGCTTTGAAGCTCACTTTGTTGTCTCATGCAGTTCTCTATAAAATTTCTTCGCGATTCACTTGGTAGTAATGTGGTTCATTTTTTGATCGCGTTGCGGTTCACTCTCGTCCACAAAAATAACGTTAGAAAAAAAGAGAAAAGAAATCATTAAAAAGTTATAAAAAGATAAAAGAAATCATGCAGTTCTCTTGCCTGTCTCATGCAGTTCTCTTGCCTATCTCATGCAGAGCGGCTTTCATCTCAATGTAGTACGTTCACAAAAAAGAGATCTTTGTCGAGGGCTTTGTGTAACTTAGTTCAGCGAGACAACAAGATAGTAATGTGGTTCACTTCGATATATGATGTGGTTCACTTGCCTAGTCTCTGCGGTCCACTCGTTCACAAAAAAAATAAAAAAAAAGACAACAAAAAATTGTTTGAGAAAATGTACGTCCGACAACAGAAATCATGAAGCTCACTTGACTCTCTGATGCAGTGCGATTTTCGACTAAAGCAGTGCGGTTTTCAGTCGGATGAAGTACCCACGTCGATTCGGGTGTCGCGAAAAACAGAGTGTCCTTATTTCGGTAAATTTAAAACTGCTCTTAAATCGTAAGGAATTAGAGAGAATGTTCTACATGAAAAAGTTGTGCCTCGTTGATATCTTTTCAACGACATATCATTTGAATCATTCCGACGAGCGGTTTGTAAAAAAATTGGCGAAAAACGGCCGCTGCCACACGTCGTCCATCACACGATTTTCAAAATTAACTTAAAACCTTAAGGAATCTCAAAAACATTTCAACATGTGAAAGTTGCGCCTCATCCATAGCTTTTCAGGATATATTACATGCCTCGTTTCGACAAACACTTAAACAACTAGAGCGAAAACAGTACCAAAAATTTGGAAAAATTTGAAAAATAGAATTCCGCGATTTTGTAAATTTGAAACTGCTCTTAAACCATAACGAATTAGAGAAACATTTACATATGAAAAAGATGTGCCTCGACGATATCTATCCAACGGTGTATCATTTGCTTCATTCCGATGAGCGGTTTAGAAAAAACGCGAAAAAACGCTCGCTGCCACTCGTCATCCGCCACACCATTTTCAAAAGTGCTCTTAACCGTGAGAAATCTCGGAAAGTGTTCAACATGGCGAAGTTGCACCTAATCCATAGCTTTTCAACGGTATATTACACGCCTCGTTCCGATAAACGGTTAAAAAACTAGAGCAAAAACAGTACCAAAAAAACAACGCGTGCAGTTTTTTCCGACGAGAAGTTCACTCGTGTGAGTACTGCAGCACACTTGGTTCAAAGAATGACGTGCACTTGCGTTGAGCGTGCAGTGCGGAAGTGGTGTGCAGAATAGTTATTCTGCTAATATTAGCAGAATGGACCGTATATATATATATATATATATATATATATATATATATATATATATATATATATATATATATTATTCTGTTATGCGTAGTTACCCTACTTGAACTGATGAATTCAAGCAATTAAACTGATGAAAATCGAGCGGTCGAACTGATGCTTTCTGTTGTTGCTAAAAATCGTCTTCTTTAGTTCAATTTTTTTTGCAATTTTTTTTATTGAAACGGGGCGTGTAATATATCGTTGTAAAGCTCTTGACATCCACATTACAATCTTATAATTTGTTTTTGCAAAATCATTATGGTTTAAGAGCAGTTTTGAAAAAACTATTTTTTTCAAAACCGGAAACATGAATCGTATTTTGGACTCAATTTTCAAACCGTTTCTTGGAATTCAGCAAATAAGATGGCGTTGGAAAGCTGGTGAAAATCCGCATCTTCCATATATGCATTGTTTTTTCTAATTCTATATGATTTAAAAGTAATTTGAAAAACCGTGAAATTCTGGACGAAACATATTTTTGCGATTTTTTGCAAACGGTTTGTCGGATTGACGCAAATGATACGGCGTTGGAAAGCTATAGAAAATGCGCAGCTTTTTCATATAGAAAGTTTTTTCGAATTCCTTACGGTTTAAATACGAATTCAAATACGGTTAAAATTGGTTTTGAACGCGGTTTTTTTAAAAAGTTTATTGAAATGGGGCAAATAATATATCGTTGGATAGCTATCGAAAATGCGAAACTTAGTCATGTTGAACGTTTTCAATACTTCGCAACCGTTTAAGAGTAATTTGAAATACGGCATGATGGATCCTGTTGTTTTATCGTCTGAAAAACAGAGTAGTCGTACTGATATATGTGTATGTTTGTACTGAGCTATTTTTTTAGACTAATTTTGAATGGATCCAAAAAAGAGTACTTGTACTGATGTTTGCACGGGTTTGTACTAAGCGTGTTTTCACTAACTGGACTTTGCTCTGTTTTGCTCGTAAGTTTTCAATGGTTTATTGTATCGTCGCCCCTGTACTTGCATGGTTTATATCGTCGAACTGAATGATATTTTTTTCAAAGGGAAATTGTTTTTTATTCTTTTTTGAACTAAACTTTTTTTTTACAATGATGCTCTGGACTTCTTTTATTTTACGACTTGTACTTTTCTCATTTGAATTGCATGGGGTTTCTTTTTGCTTGAACTTTACAAGTTGAATTTCTGTCATTTCTTTTATTTCGAACGGATCACCATTTTTAACTCATACTGATCAATATTTTTAATTCAACCATTTTTCCTTTCTATAACGGACGAATATATGTTCGAGAAAAAGAGTACTTGAACGGATGTATGCATGGTTTTGTACTGAGCGTGTTTTCACGTACTGAGCGTGTTTTGTGACGATATTCTAGACTTATCTTATTTTGAACTTAGCTCCTTGAGCGATCGGCCACAAAACAAGAAGTTGTACTATTGAGCACAGCTCCTTGAGCGTCTGGCCACAAAACAAGAAGTTAAGTTGTACTGTTGAGCGGGAGGCCTCGACCCCGACCGCGTAAATACTTAGTATGACGATGTATTTATACTGCCCAAAAACATACACGGAAGGACAAAGTAAACATTTAAGTACGTTAGCGCTCACAAGAATAATCACACGCACAAAAACTTTTTCTTTGATTTGTTAATGAACTGATGATATAAATACATAGTGAACTACCACACTTAGTGTATGTTTTCTTGTACAAGTCATATACTGAAGCAGGTATCTAGCTCCCCTGATTTGTAGAAACGAAGTGAGGGGCTTAATTTAACTCCTCTGTCCACAATCCAGTAGCATCGAACGTCCCTGCTTGCCTGTAGTATTCTACTAGGTAGTTGTATCCACTACTCTGCATTATGTACTAGCTGTTGTGGATGTACTACTTGAATGAAAACTTCAGTTTAAAAGAGGACGAAGCTGTCGGCTGAAATAAAGCTTCAAAGAGAAAAGAATGAGGCACAAAGACTTATGCTACTGATACTTGAGAGAAAAAAGAGAGCAGAGCTTTTACTATTTTTTTGGCACCAAACGAAGCCGGTATTGTTTAAACAAATATGCATGCTACTCACAGTATGGAAGGCTCAAACATGATTAAACAACTCCAATGGGAGATGAAACAACTAGTACTTCACCGGACTGAATATGATCTAAAATTTTGACACTAAAAACTCTTTAACTTGCTCCATGACAATATTTGAACCCCCTACAAGAAAAAAGTATATATCATACATCATATTTTATTTTTATATCTTGTTCAATCATGCACCCAAAAATTTAAACACAACAAAATATCAGCTTTTTGGTTCACAAACCTCTTGCATATATATTTTGAACTGACGATCTTTCAGTCATTGCACTGTTGTTGATATATAATCAAACCAAAATATCACCGCTACCAAGTATGCACCACCAAGTACCTGCATGAGTTCATTTTTTTAGACCATAGTTCAAGGTAGTAAGGTTGCAAGTTCAAATAGTCAATGGACCAAAAATTGTTTAAACACCAATGTTGGATACACATCAGTTTAGAATTAGCCAAAACACAAGTTCAGTATCAACACGACACAAGTTCAGCTACAGTTAACTTGAAATGAACGGAAAGAACAGAAGACCACACCATGTAATTTGGACATTTGGTATAGTCTAAACTCTGACCAAAACTTACTAGAAGAGGGATTATTCTTTCAGCTAGTAGTTCGCAAGCAACCATAAAGAAACAAGAATAACACATTTTGACACTAACCATTAGGCTATAAATATAGTCTGTGAGTAGGGAATTTTATATAATATTTCTTTATGTACTGATGGTGAAATACATAGTGAACTTTGTCGTACTTTTTACAAATTTTTCTTTTGTTTTATTATACTTATTTATTGCTCATCTCCAAACAACTACTCTGAACTCTGAACTTTTTTGGAGGTCTAAATTGGGTGGGGAAACAGCAAACTTTGTTGTCATTCATTGATTTGCAAAAAAACTCATTTCTTTCATTTTCCCACGCAATAACACAAGCACCACAATGGTAGGAGCAAAGCTACAGAACAATAACTTTTCTTCAGCTAGCTACTACATTGAGCATGCAACGTGAACTTGTGATAAGCTAGCACAAAATCATGTAGACAAGAAACGGAATTGTTGAGATTTTTCATGTACAGGCATACAGGAAATCTTAAAAAGCACGGTGGTCTACATACGGCATCAGGCCAGGTGCTTGTCGGAAGTGGCATTTCACTCAGCAGGGTGCAAGAAACCTCTTGGCCCTCATGGCCGAGGGGTAGAGATGACAATATCAATCCCCGTGGGGCCCTGGGAGCTCGCCCAGTGGAGGAGCGTGAGCATCCACATCCAAGTGGCCGTAGAGCTTAACTCCCCTTTACCAGGAGATGGAGAGCATGAAGCCTATGCCTCGTTTTCTTCTCGCTGTTTATAAGAAAAGATGCGACGAGGAGGACAAAGGCCATGGAATGCTGCTGACTCCTCCACCACTGTCGCCTCCATGTACCCTCATTGTGCGGGCAACCATTGGGGAGCGAGCGCTGCTGCCGCTTGAACCACCAGGAGAAATCAAAGTGAGATTCGAACGCATCAATGCACACATGTAGTACTACACAACAATATGCATATGTATTGTACATAACAACAAATTAGCCAAAAAACAATTTTATGAACACAACCTGACAAGAACAGACATGAACTGACACATACACATGAACTGATTACAAATTTAACAAATAAGCATAGCCACATAATAAGAAATTAAAATCAAATCCAACCACAATGAAGGACGAAATAGCTTTAACAAAAAATGTATGCATGATCTTAAGACACAATCACACAATAGATTTTAACAAAATCATACTAACCACAACAATGCCCAAGTGTTCTTCTCCTGCTCCCTACTAACACCACACTATCCACTACCTAAACTTTTATCCATGTTGAATATTTGTATGGTTCACTAAGTATCAAGTATCAGTTCTCACATAACAGCTGGACAGGTCAGCAAGCCATACAACATACAAAAATACAACTTCCACTAAAACATATATTACTTCAAGCTAGCAAATATCAACCAAAGCAGCAAAGTTTGCAATAGCAGGATTAACCAAGCTTCTGTGGGGCGTGCTACCACACATCCTTTCTTGCTGCCATAATCACAAACACATGTTGTGGAAAGGAGCTAACTAGAACAATAATTGAACAAGAGAGTAGGCAAGATACCATCCATGGAAACACCTTACATGCTTGGTGGAAGAGTTTGCTGAAGATGGCGTTAGCTCGGGGTGCACGGGCATGGGCAAATTGAACCATCAATCTATCCAACTAGAGAACTGCATGAAATAGTAAAATTGAACTTTTTGCTCATTGATTTTCCAACAGAAAATCACACATTTTGCACGAAACCAAACTTTTGAAGCCTCGCGAACCTGGAGCAGGAGACCACTTGAACAACATTTTTGTTTCGCTGCAAGAATATCTAAGAAAGGGACAGAAGGGGTGCGGTGGTGCCGCCAACAGCTGCTGCTCCTCGTCTCAGAAGGAGACAGAAAGGAGGGCGGGCACGGCATGACTGAACACGCACAACCATGTTGTCCTCATCGTCATGGAGAAGTAGGACTGGTGGCGGATGCGAGCGAGGTGAGGCCGTGGTTCCGCTCGAGAAGGAGGATGGGGGGTCAGCTAGGCGGCGTGCTGGAGGGAGGTGGAGGTGTCGGGGGTGACCCCCGACGACAGCTGGTGGAAGCGGGGAGGCCACGGCGGCAGGTGAAGCCAGGGGGACGACGGCAGCAGGTGGAAGCGGGGGATTTGACGGCGGCAGATTGAAGCCAGGGGGCGGCGGTGGTGCCCTGGAAGGAGGCAATCCCGCGGCGGGGCGCTGGAAGGGGGAAGCCCGTGGCGGTGCACTAAACGGGGATGGCGGCGCACTGGATTGGGGGAGGCCGGCCGCGGCGCACTAGAACGGGGGAGGCCGATGGCGTGCTGGAAAGGGGGAGGCCGGCGGCGCGCTGGAACGAGGGAGGACGGTCGTGGCACGAGGGGTGGTGGCGCACGGCGACGGGGGAAGGGGTGGCGACGGTGGCGAGATGGGATCAAGAAGTGGGTGGTTCGGGGGAGGCATGATGGAGGTTTTTTTCTTTTCTATCAGGCCGGTTCGAGCTGGTGGGCTAGATTCGGGAACCTGTAGTTGTGTCGCGCGCGCGTCTATATAGGGCGCAGGGGTAACAGAATAATATTCTGTTATGGGTAACAGAATAGTCCAGCCTTATGATAACACCCTTAAGAGTCTTATTTTGCACATCAACTAGGCTTATTCTGCTAACACCTGGACGCCCACCCGAACAGACAAAAACAAACAGCCCACCCCACCCACCTCCACCCACGCGCACCCCACTCCCCACCTTCTTCCCGATCCCCCACCCGACCTTCTTCCCGCACCGTCGCCTCCCAGCAAGCCACCACCCCGGCAATCACCCCCCGGCACGGAGCCCCCCCACCCCCACTTT
>NC_041385.1:669263927-669272331 GCF_002162155.2 Triticum dicoccoides | reverse complement strand
AGCCACCTCCCAGCCACAGCCTCCCATGGCACCCCCCACGCAGCGCCCGGGTAGCCGACTGCCATCGCGCCACCCTTCAGCAGGTCACCGTCCTGCCACCTCTCCCCATGCCGGCAGGAAGCACCTGCCCGCGAGCACCGCGGCATCGGGCGCCGCTATCCCCTGCCGCCCGGTGACCTCCTTCTAGGCCGTGGCAACCGGATCCAGCCTTTCCCGCCCCTGCATCCTCTCATTGCATCGCTGACCGGACCAAAAAAGCCCCTACGGATCCGGCGTGGATCCACCGTCGCCGTCAGCAACTGCTTTGGATCTGGGGAGTCCTGCCGCCTCCCGATGCAGGTGGAGTGCTGCGTCGTCGGATGCCCCTGCCTCCTACTCCGGCGACTCCCTGCTTCACGGAGCCCCGACGCGCAAACCACCCCGATGCACCGGCCTCCCCTGCTTTCTCCCCACTGACGAACAGGCAACCACGCCATTGTTTGAGATTGTTGCAGTTCTTTTTTTTATTTTTGGAGGAAAATTAGTGCTCTGCAGTTTGTTGTTCCCATCGATGAGATTTGCGTTTTTTGTGTTCTTCTCAAGACAGAAAAGTGCAAATGCAGTCCACCGTACTTTTGCTCTTGAGGTTCATTTTACTCTCTCTTTTTTGCAGAAAAGATAGGTGATGCAGTCCGCCGGCCTCCTCCCACGGGGAATTTGGGCGGCGCACGGCCTCCTACCCCTTTGGGTGTTTTGTAGGTGAATAATGTAATGCCCGCCTGAAGTGCACTGCTGCTGGGTGCCCGTGGATCAGGGGCGGCTGCCGTGCAGTACTCCCCACAATGTCGTGCGGCAGTGCGGCGCATGCAGTGCGGCGGGTTGGGGCATGAAGTGCAGCGGGGCGGCTACCTGCTGCCGTGATCGAGGGACGCCCCTGGCCTCCTTTCCTCGCAGGCACAGGCCACCACCACACCGGCCGGGATCCCCCTCCTTTGCTCCTCTCCCTGCTGTTCTCCGCTGAGGGCAAGCAGTGCATGAGCAGCCCAAGAGTATTGCTGGAACAGTTCGCTACTAAAGTCGCGTTCTAGTTTTTTTTGGAAAAAAATGAGTGGACTTCAGTTAGCTATTGTCCATTCCTCCGCTCATCTTACTTTCTATTGCAGGATAAGTGGACATCTGTTCGCTACTGGAATTCAGCAGTGAACTTGGAAGAGTAGTGTGCTTGATGAATAGAAGAAGTCATACTGTTATTGATTTGAGAAAAAAATGCAGAACAAATTCGGTGGTTGCCCAGGGCGAGGGGACCCTCTCTGCGGCTCACTGAAGTTTGTTTTGCGGCTCACTGACGTTTGTTTTGCAGCTCGCTTGCTGAGTGCAGTACGTCCGACGATTGCGTGCGGTTCAGCAACGCAAAGCATTTGCATTCTCGCTATGTTTAATGTGTGAAGTACATTTTATAAAGAAGTGCAGTCGGGTTGTATTTTGTGGGTGATTGTAATGTGGAGAGAGAAAAAAGGACTTTGTGTGGATTACTTAGTTTGTAAAAAAAACTTTGTAAAGGCAGTGCGCTCGATGAACCGAAGAAGTACATTTTTTTAAATTGTTGTACTTCATTGTTAAAATCTTTGTGGTTCCCTTATTGCAGTGCACACGAAAGTAAAATTGCATTGGGAGTTGCAGTGCACTTGGTTGTCACGTACACACGATGATTTTCAGTCCGTTTGATGCAGTGCGGTTTTGGTCTGAAGGAGTGCATTTCGTTCGTCGCGTATCCATGACAATTTTGAGTCTGTCAGATGCAGTACGGTTTTCAGTCTGAAGCGATGCACGCATCTGTCTGATGCAGTGCATTTCGTTTGTTGCGTATGCATGACAATTTTTAATCTGTTAGATGCAGTGCGGTTTTTAGTCTGAAGTAGTGCACTCATCTGTCTGATGCAGTGGACGCGATGATTTGGGTGTCGCAAAAAACAGAGTGTCCGCATTTTTGTAAAATCGAAACTGCTCTTAAATCGTAAGGAATTAGAGAGAGTGTAATACATGAAAAAGTTGCGTCTCGTCGATATCTTTCCAACGGCATATGATTTGAATTATTCCGACCCGCCGTTCGTAAAAATTTCGTGAAAAAAACAGCCGATGTCTCTCGTAGTCAGCCGCACGATTTTCAAAATTAACTAAAAACCGTAAGGAATCTCAAAACCATTTCTACATACGAAAGTTGAGCCTTGTCCGTAGCTTTACAACGGCGTATCATACGTCTTGTTTCGACAAACAGTTAGAAAACTAGAGCAAAAACAGTACTGAAATTTTCAAAAAATTTGAAAAACAGAGTTTCGCGATTTAGTAAATTTGAAACTGCTCTTATTAGCGAAAAAATTATATATGAAAAAGATGCGCCTCGACGATATCTATCCAACAGCGTATCGTTTGCTTCATTCCGACGAGCGGTTTAGAAGAAATCGCCAAAAAACGCTCGCTGCCACTCGTCATGGGACGCGCCAATTTCAAAACTGCTCTTAAACCGTGTGGAATCTCGAAAAGTGTTCAACATGTTGAACTTGCGCCTAATCCATAGCTTTTCAACGGTATATTACATGCCTCATTCCGATAAACGGTTAAAAATAGAGCGAAAATAGTACCGAAAAAATAAAACGTGCAGTTTTTTCCATGAGAAGTTCACTCATGTGAGTGCTGCAGCACACTTGGTTCAAAGAATGACGTGCACTTGTGTTCAACGTGCAGAATAGTTATTCTGCTAATATTAGCAGAATAGACCGTCTATATATATATATATATATATATATATATATATCAGTTAGGCTTCAAGTGCGTACTTGTTAGTTAAATCTATGTATAAATTGTGACACTAAATACGACTAGTAAGTAGTACAGTAGCAGTACTAGTATACGTCGGTCAAATTATTCATCATGTCCACACATTGAATTGACGCGACAACACGCTGCGCGTGAGGTGACACAAGAATCCCGGCGGCGTGTTTGGGTATTCTGGACTTCAGATTTGGAGTACCACTTATCTGTCGAAATCTTTAATCATTCACTTAAAACAGTCGATTGATCATACATTGAGTACCATATAACTGGAATTACTGATGCAAGTCAAAGAAGGATTGGCCGGTGCTGCCGGCTGGCGTCAAGTTCGATCCCATGGATCAGGAGATGATCGTGCACCTTGAGGCCAAAGTGAGTGCTGACAGCCCGAGATTTCAGTCTCTCATCGATTTGTTCATACCAACCATCGACAGCGAGCACGGCATATGCTACACCCAACCTGAGAAACTACCAGGTAAGACACCGATCGGCCATCTACTTGCACAAACATATTCCTTTGTTTGTAGCTCTATTTTTCTTTTTAGACGCAGACCTGGTGAAGCAATTACAATTTGACAGTTAATAAAAAGTGAAACAATTGACTGCAACATGCCAAAGATATTATGAAAATGCCAACTACATACACTAAAACCTGTATTCCACAATACTGCAGGTATCACACTGAGTGGCCTAAGGAAGCATTTCTTCCAGCGCAATTCCACGGTGTTCAAAAGGGGCACGTGGACGCGTTGCAAGATACAGTCGGAATGTGGCATGCACGTGATGTGGCACAAGACCGGCAATACCTTGCCGGTGATGGTCAACGGCCGGCAGACGGGCAGCAAAAAAGGTTCTGGTGCTGCACACCAACAAGAACTTCGACCAGCAGAGGACCAACGGGGAGATGCACCAGTACCACCTCGGGGACCTGGAGCAAGAGAAGGAGCGGGAGCTGGTCCTCTGCAAGATTTTCTACCAGACAAACACTAGGGCCAGGAGTAAAAAGATTATAAGTTAGTTTGGTATTGGTAGTTGTACTACCTTGTCGTCCGCAAGTTGGTATTATTGTTAACGATCTTGTGGTATGAACTTGCATTTGCTTCCAACCATCATGCCGAGGGTCGACGTGGATATAAAGTTGAATTATTTGTTTCAAAGTGAATTTTCAGGCACCTGATTTTTGTTTGATGGGTAGCATAAGCACATGTCGTTCACATTCCCAGTTCTCCAATTTTTTCGAAACAAGTGCATGCACTTATTATCACAATAAAAAAACAAGATCTGTGTTGCATCCCAGTTATCAGTCCGTACTTGCAGAATTCTCTCGTTTATTGAGCACGTATATTGTTTTTTCAGGTCGAGCAAGTTTCAACTGGGCTGTAGACTGCCCAGGGTTGGTTTTGTTTTTACCAGGCCCAGCCCATGACGACAACGGGGCACAAAGATCCAACAGGTATCTACTGGCCTCTGGCCTGCCAGCGTTAGTTATATTTTGTCTTACAACATCCGTAGGCAGTTTTTTTTACTGAATCAAACACACAGCCCAGTTCTATTTTCCTCTTGAAACGCATGTCCTACATCCGTTTTCTAATCTCTACCTATAGTTTTACTAGTTCATATACACGTATCATTATATTGAAAACACATGAAATTCCCTTTTCATATTTACATCCTTATTTTTGTTGTTTTTCCCACCCAGCGCTGATTTTTTTACCACTGGTTTTCCCTTAAACCAACTCAATTGTCCCCCGTCTTATTTGCTTACAAAAACAAAAAGATTTTTTTGCCAAATCAATAAGTTCTTAAAAAATGTTTAACATTTCGGGATTACAACAGTTCAGACTCCACCGAAATATGCAAAATAAGGTTGACAACTGGGTCCACGGCCACAGCCCAGTTTTTTTGTGACTTGCCAAGTAAGTCGCTTTGTCAGGCTTGTTGGGCTGCAAATCTTTCAAGACGAGGAGAGCTTTCATTCGGCTGGCCGAAGTAATGAGAAATGGGTTGTACATTTTTAAAACACATCTAACCGGAAATTAGTTTCAAATATCTTTTTTTTATTTCAAGATTTTAAATTACATTAACTTTTATGCATGGAGAATTTGTTGGATTTTATATTGATATACATTTATTTTTAAATTCAGTTTGAATGTGAGTCAAAATTTCGGGATTAAAAATAGTTTGGACCGCAACGGAATATGCAAAATTTCGTATAATTTTTTAACAGTGGCCACAATATGGGCTGTAATGCTAACAAAAAGAATATGGGCTCCAAAAAAACCTTAAGAATTAGCAAATGGGCTGTAAATTATTAGAAATAATGGCAGATGGGATGTATGCTGTTTTCCACAGATTTGAGGCTTTCCTAAAAAAAGGTTGATGCACAAGCAGTGACTATTGGATGGCCATCCAACGGCCGTCGTGCTTCTTCAATCTCTGCTCTTCCTGCTCCAGCCACTCAAACAAGTGTCGGCGGGACTGCCTGCTCCCTCCTCCCCGCGGCCGACTGTGCTGCCGCGCAGGCCTCACCACCCCACCGTACTCCCATCGCTGGCCTAGCCATCCCTTTACTCACCCACACCTGTTGTTATTCTCCGGTGACAACAGACGAACCAGTAAACCCTTGTACAGTCATACTCCTCTCTGCGTGGGCATCCACTGCCGTGTCTTCCCTGGCTCCGCGTCGTCCCCTTCCTAGACCTCGCCGTCGTCCACCGCCTTGGTGCTCTCGGCGCGGCATGGTCAATGTGGTCAACGACATTCCATCGGAAGAGTACTGTATGTGGAGAGGCTGACAGCTGGGTCCACGGCCACAACCCAGTTTTTTGTGATTTGCCAAGTAAGTCGCTTTGTCAGGCCTGTTGGGCTACAAATCTTTCAAGATGAGGAGAGCTTTCATTCGGCTGGCCGAGAAAATGGCCCATCAGTAATGAGAAATAGGTTGTACATTTTTAAAACACATCATACCGGCAATTAGTTTCAAATATCTTTTTTTTCATTTCGAGATTTTAAATTACATTGATTTCTATGCATGGAGAATTTGTTGGATTTTATATTGATATACATTTATTTTTAAAATCAGTTTGAATGTGAGTCGAAATTTCAGGATTAAAAATAGTTCAGACCGCACCGAAATATGCAAAATTTCGTATATTTTTTTAACCGTGGCCACAATATGGGCTGTAATGCTAACAAAAAGAATATGGGCTCCAAAAACGTTAAGAATTAGCAAATTGGCTGTGAATTATTAGAAATAATGGCAGATGGGTTGTATGTTGTTCTCCACAGATTTGAGGCTTTCCTAAAAAAAGGTTGATGCACAAGCAGTGACTGTTGGATGGCCATCCAACGGCCGTCGTGCTTCTTCAATCTGTGCTCTTCCTTCTCTAGCCGCTCAAACAAGTGCCGCGGGACTGCCTGCTCCCTCCTCCCCGCGGTCGGCTGTGCTGCCGCGCAGGCCTCACCACCCCACCGTACTCCCGTCGCTGGCCTAGCCATCCCTCTACTCACCCACACCTGCTGTTATTCTCCGGCGGCGGCAGACGAACCAGTAAGCCCTTGTACAGTCGTACTCCCCATCGCGTGGTAAACAACTGCCTAGTCTTCCCTGCCTCCGTGTCGTTCGCTTCCTAGGCCTCGCCGTCGTCCACCGCCCTGGTGCTCTCGGCGCGGCCTGGTCAACGTGGTCAATGATCGACATGCATCTGAAGTGGACTGTACGTGGAGAGGCCGACAGCTGGGTCCATGGCCGCACGCAAGGAAATGCCTCCTTATTACGCGCAAAATAATGATTCCTCCACCTGACATCAGGGACCCACCGAAAGGGCGTCTGTATTTCGCGAAAAAAACGTTGCCGCCGCTGACAGCTCGGACCCACCAGCTATATCTTCGCACGCAAGGATGTGCCTCCTTATTACCCACAAAAAAAATGAATACTCCCCCTGTTAGCTGGGACCCAGTATAGTGGCAGGCTGACTTGTGGGCCAACTAAGTTGACGGGGACGAAGGTCTTTGTCAACTTAGTCAATATGCACGATTCTAGCTCCAGTGACCGTATGATGTTCATCCAACGGTCGTAGTGCTTCTTCAACCTCTGGTCTTCTTGCTCCAGCCGCCCAAACCAGCGCCGGTCATGCCTCGTGCTCCTGCCTCCCATGGTCGGCTGCGATGCGGCGAAGGCCTCACCGTCGCCTACTACTCCCACCGCTGGCCAGGCCATCCCTCTACTCACCCACACCCCCTCTTATTCTGCAGCGACGGCAGCCTCACACCGCAGCGAACCAGCGAACCCTCGTACTCCTCTACGTGTGGGCATCCACTGCCGCGTCTTCCCCGGCTCCATGTCGTCCCCTTCCTAGGCCTCGCCGTCGTCCACCGCCCTGGTGCTCACGGTGCGGCGTGGTCAACATGGTCAAGGAACGGCTTCCATCGGACGTGGACTGTACGTGGAGAGGCTGACAGCTGGGTCCATGGCCGCAGCAAGGAAGTGCCTCCTTATTACGTGCAAAATAATTATTCCTCCACCTGACAACGGGGACCCACCAAACGGGCCACCGTATTTTGCGAAAAAAACGTTTCCCCCTGACTGCTGGGACCCACTAGCTAGATCTTCGCATGCAAGGAAGTGCCTGACAGTCGGGACCCACCTGGTCGAAGCGTACGTAGTGTTGTCATTCTGGTCGCGAACGTGTACATACATATATACTGGTCGATGTAGAGGCGCGCACGTGTCGTAGTAGAGGCGCGCATGTGTCGTAGTAGAGGCGTGCACGTGCATGTACACATACGTACAGCAGCCAGTGCGCAAGAAAGAAAATACGGCCACGTATGTGTACATACGGGCGGGGTCTCAAACGCCTACTCGCACATACGTACGGCCAGGGCTCGTGTACATGGCTAGGTCGGAATGGAGAAACAGCGTCATTGTCGTGTCCATGGGGAGCCAACCGGCTGGGTCAGAACGGAATGCGTCGTCGTGTTCATCGGGAGGGCTTGGACGGCACAAGCGATGGAAACGAGGCCTGGCGTACTGCAGAACGGAGGAAACGGCCTTGTGTTCGACCGGCCACGTTCAAAACGGGATCCTGTTCATCGGGAGGGGTGTGACGTACCGCAAAACGGAGGAAACAGACCTCCTACGGTCGAGACGGGGGTCCTATTGATCGGGAGGGGTGTGGCGTACCGCAAAACGGATGAAACGGACCTCCTACAGTTGAAACGGGGGTCCTGATGATCGGGAGGGGTGTGGCGTACTACAAAACGGACGAATTGGACTTGTGTTGGAGTGCTACGGTCGAAACAGGGGTCCTGTTCATCGGGAGGGGTGTGGCGTACCGCAAAATGGGACTCCACAGGATATTGTTCATCTCCACCGTCGACCTCCTCCAGCCTCCACGGGCTACCGTTGACCTCCTCCAGCCTCCACGGGCTCCTATTCATCCAGCCTCCACCGCGCGCTACTCCACCGGCTACTGTTCAACCACCCCTCCACGGGCACCCCTCCACCGTCTACTGTTCATCCAGCCCTCCACACCACGGGGTCCTGTTCATCCACCCCTCCATGGGCACCCCTCCACCGTCTACTGTTCATCCAGCC
>NC_041385.1:669260580-669263660 GCF_002162155.2 Triticum dicoccoides | reverse complement strand
ATCGGCTTCAGTTAGCAGCAGTAGCGAAGGAATCGCTCAATCGGGTTCAGTTAACAGCCATCAATCGATCGCTCGAGTTCAGTAACGCGTAGCCTGCAGTGCAATCACTCGGGTTCAGTTAGAGCCCAACGCCTTGCTCGGGTTCAGTTAGAGCCAATGCCTCGCATACACGCGCGTACGTGTACGAGAGAAACGCGCATCTCTCGGCCCCCGACCTCCCACCGTAACTGGGAACTCCCCGAAATTTTCCTCCCCCTCGCTTCTACCATGGTTTTTTCCATCATGGACGGCCCAAAGAATGTCATGCAGATGCGTCTCCAGCCCGCCCAAGACGAAAAGCCCATTTTCTGTCATGATTTTTTGTCATAGAAGTAGGAGCCCACCACATCTATGATGATACTGGGTTTTGTCACAATTATCGTCATAGAAGTGTCATATGTATGACAGGAAAAAAATTCGTTCGGCCCAAAATGTCACGGATGTGTCTTTTTTTTGTAGTGTATCTAGGTCACTCTCTCCAACCCGTCTCACTCTTTCGATCGCACGGCGACCCTATGTGATCGATTGACCTTGCTTCCTCCCACGCACAAAATATATCTACACGTCTGTGACTGGATCATCTCTCAAGCTCTATCTTACAGCCCTCACCCTTGCCAAAAGCTCAATCGGACAATATCTCTCCAGAGCATATATATTTGTTCAATGAATGTCGGACCACACTTACTTTGTCTCTTTATCTATATGTCTCTCGATTGACCTCGCTTTCTCACACCGTATCTTCCATGCATTGAAGCTACTACCTCTCAATCCCTCGCAAAGTCGGAGCTATTTACATTGCGAGGCGCACTCCAACCTTGGATTAATTTGTGTAGGCATTTATTCCGGTCGGTTTAGATTATATTTTTGTAGCATTCGGCCCACAACTACTCCAAACACTGTTGCAACCCCTGCAACTCCCCTAGTTGATTTCCCTCTGGCTCGGTCATCGCTCTCTCGCACGTCCTTTCTCGCCTTCAATGTCGCACCATGGTATTATTGAAAAAACTATGTTGTTCTCTTTAATTATTATAAATAAGCTACAAAAATACACACTGATAGTCCACTTGGAATGGAACAAATTTCGAACCACAAATTAAAGTGCTACAAACTACACACCGAGGGGCCCACGTGTCATGAAACAAATTTGGACCCATATACAAATGAAAAAATAAAGGACGAGGATCGAACATGCGACCGGGCCTTCAGGCTGCACGTTAATAGGCAACATATGTAGAACAGCAATGTTTATTGTACCCACCTTTGTTCACATAATGTTTTTATATTACCACAGCCTATTTAATGGATAACATGTAATATTATTTTTAGTACTATTCGCCTTCACTTACTGGTGGGTTCCATGTGCTCTCTCTCTCTCTCTCTCTCTCTCTCTCTCCTCCCCTTCTGCGTTTAGACGCATGGACAAACACGAAGAACTCGTGGGCAATGTTGTTGTTGACCATATCTGGACGCGTTCACAAGTCATGGCACCAGTTTCACATACTAGCAGCACTACTCAGTGTGTACGTGCAATGCACATTAATTTGGAAGTATATTAAGTGCATGCGGATATTAATTACTAGGATATTATTTGCGTGTTATTATGTGATTAGCACTATTTTTGGCATGAAATTAACTGCATGCTAAACGTGTTGACCGCTCGACATTGAAGCAGTCTAGGTCGTTGGATGACAAGGAATACATGTGGCTTGATGACGTTTTATATTTAATTTGATACGGCTCTAGCAGAACATTCAATCGATCAAACCATAGATTTCATTCAGTCTGACTCCGACTTTAAATTATATGATGATCGATATAAAATAAACAGAAATGATAAATGTTCGGATTTTAAGCATGGCAATCTGAACGTTTTTCATGGCAAATTTAGATTACGCGGCAGCGGCGGCGGCATCTTGCGGTGGGAAGAGGCTCCTCTATCGTGCTCTATGTGTCGTCGGGCCACTGACCGATGGCGATGGCGGCATCTTGCACCGTTGTTGGCGTACTCCTGGACGTTGGCCTAGCTTCAAGTAAGGCCAAAATGTCCTGGACTTCGGAGCGAGTCAACTGCCGGGAGGAGGCGACTGGCATTGGTGCAAGGAAGCGGTCGACGGCGGCCATCCATGCCGCTGAGGGGGGCACTGGCACCTGTCACGACCGGTTTTCCAATAAAAATATTTATTGAGAAACCAATCTTTTGAGTCCAGTATGAGAGAAATCCTCCTCACTGGTAGACAAATTCTTGATACAATAAGCCAGTAGCATAGGATATATTACAGGGTTGAGCTAGGGCTGCTCAACAAATTATTACAAGCGCGCCAATAATTATACATAATGGCGGATATAACACAATGGTGTGGTGGCATACTACTGACTCGAGGATAAAGTGATGGTGGAATAACACAGTGGGGAGTGTGATAACACGACTCTCAAACTCGCATCTCATCGAGCGTCGAGGTGAGGCTCGATAAATTTAGTCGGGTTGCGGAAGTGGATATAATACAGTGACCAAATCTAGGCGTCGGACTCGCTATCGAACTCTTCATCCATGAGATCGCCTTCGTCTGCATCTGGCCAAATCAACAAGCCAGTGAGTACTTTGAAAGTACTCGCAAGATAGTTTGGACGTAAGATATAACAAATGCATGCATGAATGCGTCATGATTAATTCACCAATGTACATTTAAAGTATTAGCAGGCAAGGTAAGCAAAGAGGGAATCGGCGGTAGTCCACCTGAAATCCCGACAGAAATATAAATGGAAACCGATCGGGTGTCTGAAGCGACGCCTCGAAAGGTGAACAAATAAATAAAGGAGAAAATCATGCCACAGTCGGGCGTCTTAGCGACACCACATAAAGGGCTTTAAAAGAAATGCCACAGTCGGACATCGGGGCGACATCACAGAAAGGGCTTTAAAAGAAATGCCACAGTCGGACGTCGGGGCGACATCACAGAGAGGGCTTTAAAAGAAATGCCACAGTCGGACGTCGGGGCGACATCATAGAAAGGGCTTTAAAAGAAATGCCACAGTCGGACGTC
>NC_041385.1:669250781-669260019 GCF_002162155.2 Triticum dicoccoides | reverse complement strand
ATCACAGAAAGGGCTTTAAAAGAAATGCCACAGTCGGACGTCGGGGCGACATCACAGAAAGGGCTTTAAAAGAAATGCCACAGTCGGACGTCGGGGCGACATCACAGAAAGGGCTTTATTCACAAGTAAATAATACTCATAATAAATATTCAATTCATGATAATAAATAGGTTAGTCCACCCACAGGAATAACATTTAACCGGACTTAGCACTCATGGGATTCACCGGAGTCTCTGTCATCAAACTGATACTGTTAGGACAAGATAATACGAATTTGGACATGGAATAGATGATTCAAGGAATGTATGACTCTGCAGAGTTTGACAAAAATTTTCCCACAGCCAACGGATTTCCGTAGTCACGAAGGACTAGTTCCGTTTACGGTTTTTCGGAAGAAAACACAGCTATCCAGTACACACCCATCCTACCTCTCGATGCCAGGACTCACCCTAGACATCGTCCAAGAAAAACTTTTGAGACGGGGAGATCACAATCTCGAATAGCATGGGATCAAATTTATATACGCGCGCTCTAAGGGGTGCCCCCCTCTCGGTCCCAACCGGAAACACCCATGCCCCCTGACCGGATGATTGGCTTTAATCCAGGGCCATGGAACCATCATCCCGGCCTCTCCTTTTGGTGTGTATTAGGAAAGCGGTTTGCAACTTACTAAACCATATTCCTTGCGGAAAACATGTGGTAGTACAGGGAAGGAAATGAGAGGAACTGGACCGATACGGTTTGACACTGAAGTCATATAGTCTGGCATAAGACTAGCATGCTACGACACTGCCATCTTACCCATCCTCATGCCAACACATGGCTATTCATACTCACATCCATCCACTTATGGATCATCGAACTCACTTACCTCAACATTGCATAAAATAACGTTCATCGGTATGCTCATCAACATGCCATGAAACTAACTAAATGCAAAACATGCCAAGACACTCATCATATCAAAAGTTCAAACATGCTTTCCTGGTTCAGAGTAGTCGGATCCTAGCTCGGTGAAGTTCGCGGCTCCGTCACCTCCTTCGGTATCTACGGTATAAAGAAAATATATGCGCTATCGTAAATACCAAGGGGTGCACAAAAAGTATTCCAAATATTTTTCAAATAAATCTGATAAAAAACTAGACCAAATTTTAAATAGAACAGAAAAAGAATCAATCAAAAATACCTTTCTGTTTAAAAGTTATAAGGGTTTTTGTCCAGGGACTCATCTGTAATGAAACAGAAAGTTTCCAGGGGCTAGCTTATAAAAACAGAAAACGCTTCGGCTGAGAATACGCCGGCCCAGAGTGGAAAACGCATTTGGCAGAATACGCTTTCAGAAAACGATTCGTTTAGAAAAGGACAGAGGGGCTGACGGGCAGGTCCCACCCGTCAGGTTTGAAAATTCAAAAAGGGCGGCGGAGAACGACGGTGCCCGAGAGCCGCGGTGGTCGCCGGCGGCGATCCACGGCGAGGCAGGGGGATCGGAGAGTACCTCCGTGTTTAGGGCGCCCTTCAGCGTCGGTTGGTGGTGGTGGTCGCCGGCGAGTACCACGTCGATGGCGAGCCTGGCTCCGGCGGACGACGGTTTGGGTGGTCGAGGGCCTCGTCGGAGAGAGCTGCGAAGGCCAAATTGACGCTGGGGTTAGCTTACTGGGTGATAGAGGAAGCTATAGACGAGATTTGGGCGCCGGGGACGGCCTCACCGGAGCGAATCGAGCTGGTGGCCGAGGCGGAGCGAGGCGACCGGAGTCGAGGAAGAAGGGCCCCTCGAGGCTCTTCTAGTTGCTGGTCGGGGTCCAGTGAGGTGGTGGAGGTGTGCGGGGGCGAGAGGGAGCTTAGGGGCGCTATATATAGTCGGCCCGAGGCAGTTGCTGCGAACGGGATAAGTCCGGCGAGTGATTACGGCGGCGCTGTGGTTGGGCAGTGGGATTAGGGGCTTGGGCATCGCCTAGGTGGAGTAGTGGTGCCACACCAGGGTCCAACTCAGCACGGGAGGGAGGTTTACGGCCTATCCTAACAGAACGGCCGTGCGGCACGTCGGCGGCAGGGAGCGCGCCCTGCGCGTGCCAGGCCACGGCGGCGGTGCTGCATGCGTGCGCTGGCAAGGGGATGGCCACGCGGAGCTACCAGGTGGCTTGGGCGGTGCAGAACGGCGTTGCGCCGTAGGGTACCTTCTGTCGGCCGCCACGGGAGGTCCCGACGCCACAGAAGACACCGGCGAGGGCGGGCCAGCGTGCCACCGACGCCAGGAAGAGGCCAAGTGCGCGTGTGGTGCTCCAGACAGGAGGAACAGGCAGCGAGGAACGTGCCAAGTGCACTGTGAGCATGTGTCTGAATCTCTGACGAAGAAAACGACACTGGAATCTGAATTTTCTGAATTTTTCTGAAAATGCAAAGGAACAGTGCAGCTCAGGTGTTCGACAGAATGTTTTTGGCATCTAGGGATTTTTCCTTGAGCTGAAACTTGGTGGAGTGGCTACTCATTGCTCCAGTAGGCTGCATGATTTTTGGTGGAATTTTTGGAGAAGTGTGGATATGAATTTCATCAAATTTGTCAAATCTGGTCCAAACTTGCAGTGAGTGAAATTTGAAATATTTGAAAAGAAGAAGAGTGGATCAAGATGGTTCTAGGTTGTGGGTACTAAAGACAATCCAGGGAAGTTGGTTTGGGATAAAAACTCAAAGGCAAAGTGGTACTTGCTTTGAAAATCACTTAGGCTCAAAATAATTGGCAGAAATGTTTTGGGAGATAAAATAATTGAAATAAAATCCAAAACTTGTTTGGACTTGTTGAGATAGAGGATTTAAATTGCTCAAAGGTGGAGGGAGGGGTTTTGAGAAGATTTACTATAGGAGACATGGTAAAACCATGGGTGGTTTCAAAAAGAAAGAAGTCCCAAAACTCCTAGGGTTTCTTTTTTTTTAAATGAAAATAAATAAGTTTGAGAGGGTAACAACCAGAAGGAAAAGCTTCCAAAAATTCAACACCAAATTTGAAAGGGAAAAGAAAATCCTTGCCAAAGGAAAGGAATTTTTTAAGAGGAAGGATTTCTGGAAAAGAAATTTTAAATGCCCTCTTTTAAAATCCAACAAAGTTTTTGATGAAAACCAAATTAAAATTTTGGAGTGTCACAACACCTACCCCCTTAGGAAAAATCTCGTCCCCGAGATTTCAGCTGATCCTTAAATAAGTGTGGATGCTCTGTCCGAAGAAAATCCTCTCTTTCCCAAGTTGCTTCACTGTCGGTGTGATTGCTCCACTGGACTTTGAAAAACTTGATGGTCTTCTGTCGGGTCCTCCTTTCAGACTCCTCTAATATTCTTATGGGACGTTCCCGATAAGTGAGGTCTGGCTGCACGTCAATGTTTTCATGGGATACTTGTTTCTCTGGATTGCTTACGCACTTCCTCAATTGCGAGACATGGAACACGTCGTGGACATCGGATAATTCCTCGGGTAAGTCTAGCTGGTAGGCTACCGTGCCTCTTCGTGCCCTTATACAGAAAGGTCTGATGAATCTTGGTGCTAGCTTCCCTTTAATCTTGAATCGTTGCAATCCTCTCATAGGGGATACTCTCAGGTATACGAACTCACCGGGTTCGAAGCTGACCCTACGATGTTTCTGATCATAATAACTCTTCTGTCGACTTTGAGCGGTCTTAAGTCGGTCTCTGATTAGCTTGACCTTTTCCTCGGCTTCTCTAAGCATGTCTGGTCCGAAGATGCGACTGTCTCCAGTCTCTGACCAATTTAACGGGGTACGACATCTTCGTCTGTATAAAGCCTCAAATGGTGCCATTTGTAGGCTGGCCTGGTAGCTATTGTTGTACACGAACTCGGCGTATGGCAGGCTTTCTTCCCAACTGGTTCCATATGTGAGGACACATGCTCTCAGCATGTCTTCTAAAACCTGGTTTACGCGTTCTGTTTGTCCATCAGTCTGTGGGTGGTATGCGGTACTGAAGGCTAGTTGGGTTCCCAGAGCCTGTTGTAAATGCTCCCAAAATCTTGAGACGAACTGAGTGCCTCTGTCGGATATTATAGTCTTCGGGACACCGTGCAGACAAACTATGCGGGAAAGATAAATCCTGGCAAGCCTCTGAGTGGTGTGGGTCGTCTTTATTGGAATAAAGTGTGCCACTTTGGTTAACATGTCAGTGATGACCCATATGGCATCATTCCCGTGTCGTGACCGAGGTAGTCCGACAATGAAATCCATCCCTATTTCATCCCATTTCCACTCAGGTATTTTGTTCGGTTGCAGTAGTCCGGCTGGTCTCTAATGCTCAGCTTTTATGCGTTGACATGAGTCACAACATGCAATGAAGGTGGCTATGTCCCTCTTCATACCGTGCCACCAAAATCTTTCCTGAATATCTTTATACATTTTGGTTCTTCCAGGGTGGATCGAGTACGGGGCGGTGTGGGCTTCAGCTAAAATTTGCTGTTTAAGGTCTTCTATGTTTGGCACGCAGAGCCTTTCTCCGTACCATAATATTCCTTCATTGTCTATGACGAATTCCGAGGCCTTGCCCATACTCAACTTTCTTTTGATGCCTTCGATGCTGGTGTGACCGGGCTGAGCTCCTTTAATTTTCCCCACAAGGTCGGGTTGTATTTCCAAGTTTGATATGGTGCCTTCTGCTACCATTATCCAGTTGAGCTTGGCAAATTCTTGTTGGAATTCGGGCCTCAAGTTGTGCAGATTGTTTTCGTCGGAGCTGGGGTTCCGACTAAGAGCATCGGCCACTACATTTGCTTTTCCTGGATGGTAATGGATACCAACATCATAATCCTTTACCAATTCCAACCAGCGTCGTTGCCGTAAATTTAGTTCTGGCTGCATGAAAATATATTTGAGACTTTTGTGATCCGTATATATTTCACATCAATTCCCAAGTAAGAAATGCCTCCATTCCTTGAGTGCATGAATAACTGCTGCCATTTCTAAGTCATGAGTGGGATAATTTTCCTCATGCTTGCGGAGTTGCCTTGAAGCGTAGGCGACAACCTTGCCTTCCTGCATCAACATGCATCCGAGACCCTTTCTGGACGCGTCACAATATACTTCAAAATTCTTGTGTATGTCGGGTACAATTAATACCGGTGTTGTCGTTAATTTCCGCTTTAGTTCTTGGAAACTTTTCTCGCAGGCTTCTGTCCATTCAAACTTCTTATCTTTCTTGAGTAACTGCGTCATAGGCTTGGCTATGGTGGAGAATCCTTCAATAAATCTGCGGTAATATCCTGCCATTCCCAAGAAACTTCGTATGTCCGTTACGCTGGCTGGTGCCTTCCAGTCGAGTATGGCTCTAACTTTCTCCGGGTCCACTGCGATACCGTCTTGGGTCAGCACGTGACCTAGAAAGCCTACTTGTCTTAGCCAAAATTCGCACTTGCTGAACTTGGCATACAATTGATGTTTCCTGAGTTCTCCTAGCACAATCCTGAGATGTTCCGCGTGCTCTTCTGGTGTTTTGGAGTATATCAGAATATCATCGATAAATACCACAACAAACTTGTCCATAAACTTCATAAATACTTTGTTCATGAGGTGAACAAAATATGCGGGGGCGTTTGTTAATCCAAAAGGCATAACTGTGAACTCATATAGTCCATATCTGGAGGTGAAGGCTGTTTTGGGGATATCTTCTGTTCGCACTTTCAATTGATGGTATCCTGACCTTAGGTCAATTTTTGAGAATACCTTGGCCTGAGCGAGTTGATCAAACAAATCGTTTATCCTTGGCATCGGGTATTTGTTTTTGACTGTGACCATGTTAAGTGCTCGATAGTCAATACACAATCTCAGCGTTCCATCCTTCTTTTTGGCAAATAAAATTGGTGATCCCCAAGGTGAGGAGCTGGCTCGAATGTATCCTTTGTCTAGCAATTCCTTTATTTGTTTCTTCAACTCAACTAATTCGGATGGTGCCATTCGGTACGGTTTCTTGTATATGGGGGTGGTTCCTGGTGCGAGCTCAATGCTGAATTCTATTTCTCGGTCTGGTGGCATGCCTGGTAGTTCTTCGGGAAATACGTCTGGAAATTCACATACTACTGGAACCTTGCTTAACTCAGAAACGTCCACCTTATTCAATCTCGGCTGCCGGGGTATTTTTCTTTCCTTGGCTGATACTTTTATTGTCTTCCCGTGGTGGTGCTTGAGAATTACGGTCCGGTTGAGACAGTCAATAAAACCCTTGTTGGTGGTTAGCCAGTCCATCCCTAGGATGACATCCAGTCCTTTATTTTCCAACACAATAAGATTTGCGTGAAACTCCAATCCTTCGAACTCAATGACCACATTCTGACAGTAATTCTAAGTAACTTGCTGAATCCCAGCGGACTTGATGATCATGGATTTCTCCAAAGGAAGCATTGAAAAATCATTTTGCAAAGCAAAACTTTTCGAAATGAAAGAGTGAGAAGCTCCAGAATCAAACAAAACCATTGCAGGTATTGTGTTGACAGGAAACGTACCGAGTACGATATCCGGAGCATTTTGTGCCTCCTCTTTGGTTACGTGGTTCAGATGACCCTTCCTGTGGTTATTGTTGGGATTGAAATTGTTTCCCTTGGGCGCTGAATTATTGCCGTCGTTGTTCGGCTTTGGGGTTGAGTTCCTAGGCTTGGGACACTGCTTGGCATAGTGTCCTTCCTCTCCACAGGCGTAACAAGTAACGCCAGGGCGATATGTGAACTCCTTGTCCCTTGCATGAAAATTCTTGATTGGGCGTGAGACATTGGATGAGGATTTGTGCGTCCCACCCTTTTGAAAATCTGTCTTGCTTCGGTGATTGCGAGCATGGTTAGTCTGGTCCCTTTTTCGCTTGCGAATATCTTCCAGACTGCGTCTCTCATTTTCCAGAGTAATGGCTTTGTCCACCAGTGTTTTAAAATCAGGAAAAGTGTGCACGACCAGTTGGCATTTAAGCGCGGGCGCCAGACCGTCAAGGAATTTCTCCATCTTCTTGATTTCAGCCATACGCTCTTCATTGGCGTAGCGGGACAATAGAGTAAATTGACTGTTGTAATCTGACACTGTCATGTTCCTTTGTTTGAGGTCATCGAACTCTCTCTTCTTGATTTTCATAATACTCTTAGGAATGTGTGCACCACGGAAACCTTCCTTGAAATCATCCCAGGTTATGTCATTTTCGTTGGGATGCATGTGCAGAAAATTCTCCCACCACGATGCGGCTGCTCCTGTGAGATAGTGCGGAGCATACAATACCTTTTCGGGGTCTGAACATTTTGCAATAATTAATTTCCTCTCCATATCTCGAAGCCAGTCCTCGGCTTCAAGAGGTTTGTCAGTGTGAGAAAATGTTTGGGGACGTGCCTTCTGAAGCTCAGATAACTTGGATTGCTGCTGATACTGTCCATGGTGATTCCCCATGTTGATGACTTGGTTCATCATTTCACGATGTTGTTGCTGACTCTGTTCATAAAGGCGGCACATTTGGGAAAGTGCCGTTTCACTGTTCTGTTGACTCGACTGCCCTTGTGTGAAATTGTTGCCTGGTTGAGTGTCATAATCTTCCTCTGGCGGAGTAGGCATGGAGCGAGTCCAAGGACGAGACATTTTTCACTCTGGGGATATATTTTGTAAAACTCATAAGAAAAGCGAAGATGGTCGCAAAAACAAATCCAAAATTGCACAAGGATGGCAAATAATTTAAATGACCAAGATCACTTAAGAAAACAAATCGAATTGCGCACGGAGAAGGACTGCTCATTACATATCTTACACGCGGGCGATAATTATACAATACATCACTCAGGATATGCGTACATAATCCTGACATGTTATTTAGGCTAGTGCACTTCTCCAGTTCCTACATGATGCGCAAACAAGCTACTTCTCACAACCTATGTACAAATAAACATATCATACAAAGCGGTACATAACATGGCGGCTAAGCGTACTCAGGCGGAGATGTTGACGACCTCCTTTGCCCTGCCGAGGGCGAGGCGTAGCGAGGTTGGGGACTCGACTTCCTCCTCGCTAATAGGCTCCATACGTGTAGTGTTGCGCAGAGTGGACGGAGCGGGTGCCAGGGGCGGAACAACACGAACAGGAGTGGGCGCGAAGGGTGGTGCAGTGTGCGCTGGAGTGGGCGCAATGACTTGGTTGAACTCTTCGGTGGTAGGCAGGCGACGAGTAGGTGCATAAGATGCTGATGACGAGACAAAAGTCAGTGGCGGTGCGGCGGGCAGGAGCTCCCTCCTGTTGGCGGCACAGCCATGGACTGAGTCCATGCGGGCAGCTACGAAGTCGTCCACCAGGTTGTCGAAGGCTGCCTCCAGAGCCCGGAGATACTCAATAAGCATCTCAAAAGCCTCATATCGTTCTCCTCTGGGGCAGGAGAATGCGTAGTGACAGGTGTAAGGCACATGGCATGGAAGATAGCGGTAGCGATGAGTCTTCATCGCGGGAAGGACATCCCTGAGGCGAGCTATCGCCTCACGAGCTGCCATCTGCATAGCATGCCTCTCCGTAGGCATGGCTCTTCCCACGAACCGGAAGCGGCGTAACTCACCACGCCCTCCCCTAAACTGCACCGTGGCCTGGTGCATGGTCAGATTGTCGTTGACCTTGTGCTGGTAGAGTGTGAAGACTGGGCGCACAGACGGCCCCATCGCGACCTGAACGATGAAGGAGAGAAGCTTGACGAACCCATCGGGCACGTTGGCGAAGGTCTGAGACTCGCAGCTGTTGTCGGCCATCTACAAAGGTAAGCAAAAATTCTGAATGGTCAGATCATAAATTTATGCTGACAGTCAGAAAATGACTACAATTCCAAAAATATAAATTAGCTCTATCATGCTAATAACCAATTAGCGATCGCACCTAGTGGCTTCCTACAGTCAGCCTGGCTCTGGTACCAAGCTTGTCACGACCGGTTTTCCAATAAAAATATTTATTGAGAAACCAATCTTTTGAGTCCAGTATGAGAGAAATCCTCCTCACTGGTAGACAAATTCTTGATACAATAAGCCAGTAGCATAGGATATATTACAGGGTTGAGCTAGGGCTGCTCAACAAATTATTACAAGCGCGCCAATAATTATACATAATGGCGGATATAACACAATGGTGTGGTGGCATACTACTGACTCGAGGATAAAGTGATGGTGGAATAACACAGTGGGGAGTGTGATAACACGACTCTCAAACTGGCATCTCATCGAGCGTCGAGGTGAGGCTCGATAAATTTAGTCGGGTTG
>NC_041385.1:669231760-669249943 GCF_002162155.2 Triticum dicoccoides | reverse complement strand
AAAAAGGGCTTTAAAAGAAATTCCACAATCGGACGTCGGGGCGACATCATAGAAAGGGCTTTAAAAGAAATGCCACAGTCGGACGTCGAGGCGACATCACAGAAAGGGCTTTAAAAGAAATGCCACAATCGGACGTCGGGGCGACATCACAGAAAGGGCTTTAAAAGAAATGCCACAGTCGGACGTCGGGGCGACATCACAGAAAGGGCTTTATTCACAAGTAAATAATACTCATAATAAATATTCAATTCATGACAATAAACAGGTTAGTCCACCCACAGGAATAACATTTAACCGGACTTAGCACTCATGGGATTCACCGGAGTCTCTGTCATCAAACTGATACTGTTAGGACAAGATAATACGAATTTGGACATGGAATAGATGATTCAAGGAATGTATGACTCTGCAGAGTTTGTACAAAAATTTTCCCACAGCCAACGGATTTCCGTAGTCACGAAGGACTAGTTCCGTTTACGGTTTTTCGGAAGAAAGCACAGCTATCCAGTACACACCCATCCTACCTCTCGATGCCAGGACTCACCCTAGACATCGTCCAAGAAAAACTTTTGAGACGGGGAGATCACAATCTCGAATAGCATGGGATCAAATTTATATATGCGCGCTCTAAGGGGTGCCCCCCTCTCGGTCCCAACCGGAAACACCCATGCCCCCTGACCGGATGATTGGCTTTAATCCAGGGCCATGGAACCATCATCCCGGCCTCTCCTTTTGGTGTGTACCAGGAAAGCGGTTTGCAACTTACTAAACCATATTCCTTGCGGAAAACATGTGGTAGTACAGGGAAGGAAATGAGAGGAAATGGACCGATACGGTCTGACACTGAAGTCATATAGTCTGGCATAAGACTGGCATCCTACGACACTGCCATCTTACCCATCCTCATGCCAACACATGGCCATTCATACTCACATCCATCCACTTATGGATCATCGAACTCACTTACCTCAACATTGCATAAAATAACGTTCATCGGTATGCTCATCAACATGCCATGAAACTAACTAAATGCAAAACATGCCAAGACACTCATCATATCAAAAGTTCAAACATGCTTGCCTGGTTCAGAGTAGTCGGAGCCTAGCTCGGTGAAGTTCGCGGCTCCATCACCTCCTTCGGTATCTACGGTATAAAGAAAATATATGCGCTATCGTAAATACCAAGGGGTGCACAAAAAGTATTCCAAATATTTTTCAAATAAATCTGATAAAAAAGTAGACCAAATTTTAAAGAGAACAGAAAAAGAATCAATCAAAAATACCTTTCTGTTTAAAAGTTATAAGGGTTTTTGTCCAGGGACTCATCTGTAATGAAACAGAAAGTTTCCAGGGGCTAGCTTATAAAAACACAAAACGCTTCGGCTGAGAATACGCCGGCCCAGAGTGGAAAACCCATTTGGCAGAATACGCTTTCAGAAAACGATTCGTTCAGAAAAGGACAGAGGGGCTGACGGGCAGGTCCCACCCGTCAAGTTTGAAAATTAAAAAAGGGCGGCGGAGAATGACGGTGCCCGAGAGCCGCGGTGGTCGCCAGCGGCGATCCACGGCGAGGCAGGGGGATCGGAGAGTACCTCCGTGTTCAGGGCGCCCTTCCGCGTCGGTTGGTGGTGGTGGTGGTCACCGGCGAGTACCACGTCGACGGCGAGCCTGGCTCCGGCGGACGGCGGTTCGGGTGGTCGAGGGCCTCGTCGGAGAGAGTTGCGAAGGCCAAATTGACGCTGGGGTTAGCTTACTGGGTGATAGAGGAAGCTATAGACGAGATTTGGGCGCCGGGGACGGCCTCACCGGAGCGAATCGAGCTGGTGGCCGAGGCGGAGCGAGGCGACCGGAGTCGAGGAAGAAGGGCCCCTCGAGGCTCTTCTAGTTGCTGGTCGGGGTCCAGTGAGGTGGTGGAGGTGTGCGGGGGCGAGAGGGAGCTTAGGGGCGCTATATATAGCCGGCCTGAGGCGGTTGCCGCGAACGGGATAAGTCCGGCGAGTGATTACGGCGGCGCTGTGGTTGGGCAGTGGGATTAGGGGCTTGGGCATCGCCTAGGTGGAGTAGTGGTGCCACACCAGGGTCCAACTCAGCACGGGAGGGAGGTTTACGGCCTGTCCTAACAGAACGGCCGTGCGGCACGTCGGCGGCAGGGAGCGCGCCCTGCGCGTGCCAGGCCACGGCGGTAGTGCTGCATGCGTGCGCTGGCAAGGGGATGGCCACGTGGAGCTACCAGGTGGCTTGGGCGGTGCAGAACGGTGTTGCGCCGTAGGGTGCCTTCTGTCGGCCGCCACGGGAGGTCCCGACGCCGCAGAAGACGCCGGCGAGGGCGGGCCAGCGTGCCACCGATGCCAGGAAGAGGCCAAGTGCGCGTGTGGTGCTCCAGACAGGAGGAAGAGGCGGCGAGGAACGTGCCAAGTGCACTGTGAGCATGTGTCTGAATCTCTAACGAAGAAAACGATACTGGAATCTGAATTTTCTGAATTTTTCTAAAAATGCAAAGGAACAATGCAGCTCAGGTGTTCGACAGAATGTTTTTGGCATCTAGGGATTTTTCCTTGAGCTGAAACTTGGTGGAGTGGCTACTCATTGCTCCAGTAGGCTGCATGATTTTTGGTGGAATTTTTGGAGAAGTGTGGATATTAATTTCATCAAATTTGTCAAATCTGGTCCAAACTTGCAGTGAGTGAAATTTGAAATATTTGAAAAGAAGAAGAGTGGATCAAGATGGTTCTAGGTTGTGGGTACTAAAGACAATCCAGGGAAGTTGGTTTGGGATAAAAACTCAAAGGCAAAGTGGTACTTGCTTTGAAAATCACTTAGGCTCAAAATAATTGGCAGAAATGTTTTGGGAGATAAAATAATTGAAATAAAATCCAAAACTTGTTTGGACTTGTTGAGACAGAGGATTTAAATTGCTCAAAGGTGGAGGGAGGGGTTTTGAGAAGATTTACTATAGGAGACATGGTAAAACCATGGGTGGTTTCAAAAAGAAAGAAGTCCCAAAACTCCTAGGGTTTCTTTTTTTTTAAATGAAAATAAATAAGTTTGAGAGGGTAACAACCAGAAGGAAAAGCTTCCAAAAATTCAACACCAAATTTGAAAGGGAAAAGAAAATCCTTGCCAAAGGAAAGGAAGTTTTTAAGAGGAAGGATTTCTGGAAAAGAAATTTTAAATGCCCTCTTTTAAAATCCAACAAAGTTTTTGATGAAAACCAAATTAAAATTTTGGAGTGTCACAGCACCCGCACGGGGACAGGCGTTGTCAACGGCGCGACGGAGACATTCGTGTGCACGGGCACCGGCACGGGCGCGCACGTTAGTGCATGCGCAGATGCATGCGCTAGTAGGTGCACGGGCATCGGCACGAGTGTGCACGTCAGTGCACGTGCAGGCGCATGCGCTGGTAGGTGCACAGGCGCGTGAAAGTCGGTGGGGACCTCGTGGAACCCCGTGGGATCAAGCTCGGTGACAATGTGCGGCTCCCAACCCATCAATGCCATAGAGATGGGCGCTGGCGCAGTCGGGGCGACGGGAGCCGGAACAGGAGCGGGAACAGGCGCGGCGTCTTCCCGCAAGGACAGTTCAAGCTCGTCTCAGAGCACCTTATGTTCTTGAGACTCCGGCTGGGTGTCTTCCTCAAGAAACTGGAACACTAAGGGCAGGCCATCGTGATGCGGCATGGCGTATGTTTAGGTCAGGCTATTTGGAGGTAGACGACAGGAGAATCGAAGAGGAAGAGAGAAGATTGTAGCGATACCGGGTAGTGCGGGGTTGATTTGAAACTGCGGCGCTGTTGAGATTAAAAGTGGGAGCAGTTGGGATGACGGTAGGCGGTGGAGCCTGGTCAAAGGGCTCGCCTCCCGGTGAGCCTGCACAGCGGTCTGCTCGCACGCCTCCCTAATAGCCGGCGCAGCGGTCTGCTCGCACGCCTCCTGTCGACTCACACGCTTGCTCGGACGGCACCTGCCGATGAGAAGCGGGGACTCATGGTGGCACATAAACGCCCACGGTTTCAATAGTGAAAGCGTTCGCCTTAACGTGACAGGTCTTTGTTCTAAAATACCTTGGCTCTTCATTTGTGCAACTTGTCATAAGCAGCTTGTCTCAAATTGAAGAAAAAACTTACGAAGTAATATTTGTGCCATATCACGTGACCATGCTCAGTTTCAAGAATTTATGCTCACTTTTGGATTTTCTGAAATTTAAGATCCAGGATTCGGAACAATATCATAACCTGCATCATGCAATAAATTTTCAAGCCGTACATCTGTCCTGTTGTATTTCTTAAGAAAGGATTTGGTCAATCATTTTGCTTAGTTAGACTTCAGACAAGTTATATATGCAGAGTAAAAGGATAATCCCTCTGTACCAGTGCATTGCCTGATATAGTAACTCAAGTACTAGGCACGAACAAACGGGCTCAATTCTATGCTCATCCTGGTGTAGTAGTAGTAGTACTAGGCAATGCAGTTGACGGGTGACCTTGACGAGCGGCAACCGAGGGAATTGAACCATGCTCGGCATGGTAGGTAACGTTGTCTAGTTACTAAAGCATCCCTCCATTGTTCATCGGTAGTCATTATGGACCGGGGACATGAGGGGAATATCCTAGGGCTGGAATTCTGGCCGCCAGATATTTCGACTTGAAACGCTGAGGCTCGACTGGTTGGGGTTGCCAAATGTGTGTACCACGCACGCCATCGAAGGACACGAGCCCGATTTTTTTATTTTTTTTATTTTTTTAGGATCGACACGAGCCAAGGTATGGCTGGTACGCCGTTGGGTCCTACCATTCGAGAATACGAAAGGAACCTTTTAAATTGCCGAACGAATCTATGTGTATTACAATACCCGTATTTTCCTTGCAAATACTAATCTCAATGTGGTAATTGATTTATGACAAGTTGTTGAATTAGAGTGAGTTTGTGACATAGTGATCTCAACGTGGATTTCACATTTCATGGTATCCCTAGTAAGATTTCCAATGAAAATTCAAATTTAAAAGATGAACAATATGGAGGTGAGTAAACTTTGTATGTATCAACCATATGACCACACACACACACGAACACAACAACAATCCAATAAGTATAGTGCATCTATTTTTCCAAACCATGCATGCATGACACGAATTCAAAAATACTCCTTCTATTCCTAAATATTAGTCTTTTACAGAGTTCAACAAGTGACTACATACGGAGCAAAATGAGTGAATCTAGACTCTAAAATATGTCTATATACATCCGTATGTGCCAGTCCATTTGAAACCTCTAAAAAGACTAATATTTAGGAACGAAGGGAGTAAAATGTAAGACATGCATGGTCCTTAGTTCAATATTTAAAATGAACATGAAACTGAAACATGAATATTAAGTCTAGTACTACAGTACATGCAAATGTTGTGTTTAGGCGGAGCTATGATTGTTGGGGGTCAACCCCTCGACCTTAGATAAAATTGTGGAGCTCTTTAGGGTTGTTTAGATTATATTTGTCCCCACCCTCCCAACCACCGATTGGTTGTGCACCCCCACCCCTCCTCCCCGGGAGAATATCATGTGCCCCCATACCTTACATGCTATATGCCAATACGAGTTGCTTGGAGCTTGTAGATCCGAGATATAGCAGCTCACATGATGTGTCTTAATATTTTTACAGGAAACCTTGATGAGTTTGAGAATTGCGCACAATTTGTACAAAAACTACTCAGATGCCCATGGATCCCATATCCAACGACCTCGAAGCTCGTATCACCATAGCATCTAAGATGAAGGAGGATATCATATTCTCCTGTATGTAAGAATATCATGTGCTACCACACCTTAGATGCTTTGGTGATACAAGCTCTTCGGAGCCGTTGGATTTGTGACCCAACACATCCTTGGTGGTTCGAATGTTTTTTTGCATAAAAGCCCCAAAAGAGTTTGGCCACTGCTTACAAGCACAAAGACTGATCAGATGCCATTGGATCTCAGATCAGACGACCTCCAAGCTCGTATCACTGTAGCATCCAAGCTATGATAGCACCTTATGTTTTCTCGCATGTGAGAATATGAGGTGCTCCCTCACCGTAGATTCTATGGTGATACGAGTTCATTGAGATCTAACGGCCCACAGTAGGAGGTTTGAATGTTTTTGCAATATACGGCTGATAGAGTTTGGGAAATGCACAGAAAGTACAAGTATTACGCATGTGCCATCTAATCACTGATCATACGACCTAGATGCTCATATCACCGTACTGGGTAATTAAGCTACAGGGAGCACCTAATATGAGCAACGAGGAGCCGTTGGATCGAAGATGCAGCGGCACACACGAGGCCTGAATGTTTTATTTGCAAAAAAACCTTTGGAGAGTTTGGAAATTGCGCATAATTACAAAGACTACTCCCAAGCCATTGGATCTCACTTCCAAAGGTGTAAAAACTCGTATCCCCATAGTATCTAAGCTGTGGGGTGGATGTGATATTCTATGCCGCTGTCATTTTTGTTCGTAAACTTGCAAAATACGTGTAACTCGTGTCGTTACTTGTCTAACCGCGCAAAGTGTTTGTTCAAAAAAACCATCCTACACTGAAATATCAGAACAACACACGGGGGTCCCACTTGTCATTAATCAAATTTGGACCTAAAACTAACAAATCTAAAAGACGAGATTCGAACTAGCAACCTGGACTACAAAGCGTAAGTCGATAGCCTGAAACAACAATGGTTGTTGGCTTTGTCCCATAACTTGATTTTATATAGTACTTGCGTTGAGTAGAGTAGAGGGAGTGCCTCGTCAACACATGCATGACCGTTGTCTCACTTACTGGTGGGTCCTAGGTCTACGATCTCAATCTCTCTTCTCTCCATCATCTAATCTTTGCACGGACACACACGAAGAGCGGCACTAGCTTGCCGTGGTGTTATTACAACTAAAAAAAGCTTGGAAAATAGAAGAATCGCCTAGAACAAGAGACATTGTGGCTGGTCGAGACGGAGCTAACCACATCTATCCTCCATGCCACGTTTGCATGCTGAAGTTGTGTGGCTAGTGGGGTGTTTTCGACCGACTGGCTGGGTCCCGAGGTCGAACCATAGGTACTACGTCTGATATAGTATATTTTTACACGCACATTTTTCCTCCGTGCCAAGATGTGGCACACCCTACCGCGCGGTTTCAGGGTCCTCCCGGGTGATGCACGCATATATTCTTCCTGGCGTGGGACGCCCTACCGCGCGTTTTCTGGGTCCTCCTCGGTCGTAGCGCCAAAGCAAGTAAATGAGTCATCAAATCACGAAAGACCACCTTTCCTGCCGAGTACATCAGTGAAGCACGGTGGCTAGCTAGTTGGGCTAGTTCGACCGATTAGCTAGGCCACCGCCACATTTGTTTTTTCACCCCTTCTTTTATCTACTTGCTGGCAGGTAAATATCCACCGCGGCTTTGCTCTGGTGTTTGGGTGTGGCAGGATTTTTAATTTTTTGATTGACGGGAGCAGGCACGGTAGGATTTTTAATTTTTTGATTGATTGGAGTAGGCGTGGCAGCAATTAGTCATGATGACTCCGCCTGTAAAACCCACTGCTCCTTGATGTGAGAAGTCGTCGACTGGTGTTTTATCATGGTGAAAACCAAAAGATTCCCCGCTCCTCGACTGGCTCCCTCCGCCTTCCTGTAGATTGCATTGCCTTTCAGCTGTTTTGCCCCCTTTGCTTCCTCTCCCCATTGCTTCTACTTGGTGCCATGGCGGCTCAACAGATCACGGAGTCCGAGGTGAGGCGCCTAACACAGGAGCTCCATGCCAAGGATGCGGAGCTCAGGGCCAAGGACGTGGAGCTCCGTGAGCTCAAGGAGGAGAGGAGTGCCATGCTCCTCCGTTATGTGCAGGAGTTCACGGAGGTTCAAAAGCGGCAGGCGTCCACCACAAAGATGCTCGAGGCGTCGGCGGCATTGCTGCAGAAAGCGAGAGATATGATAGGCCGTTAGGGGAGCCGGCTGGAGCGCGAGCAGGCCGATCGTGACGAGGTCCAGGATCGCCTCAGCCACTTGGTGAACCAAGTAGCCACGCACATGTTGCGGCTGCGCGATGCCTACCGTCGTGCCAGCGCGATGATGCTGGCCGTCGGGCTAAACCCGTTCGACCACCCGGTCGACTTCAACGAGCTGCGGCTTCCTGACCTGGTCTCCTTCTTCACTTATATCTCCGAGGAGCTGAGCCATCTCCGTGCGATGGTGGGGGCTGAGCTGGACAAGGAGGGGTTGCGGGTTGCCGTCGCAGTTGTCGGGCGAATCCTTTCAGGGCTCCGTCACTGGAATCCATTCGTGCCATTGGACGCCGTCTTTGACGAGATGGCTCCCGTCTACCGGGAGCGGGCTTTGCGGGCGGTTGCACCCTGCATCACCAATGTCGTGTGCCTCGAGAAGCAGAGGGACTTCGGTGGTGTTTAGGCGCCCTCTGCATGGGCATGTCCATGTCTCGGCACAACATGACCGTTGGATCAAACTCAGACGGTGCAGATCAGTCACTGTAGTGCAAAGCGTGTGGGTGTGTTTGGTTGCATTCTCATCTCAATATAGTTGTTTCCCCTTCGTGTATTTTTGTCAACCTACTAGTGTGGACTCATGGACCCTTCATGCACTCTGCCAAACACCCAAAAGTGGGTCGAGAAGGGAACTTTTGCTCCCATCCTGTGCACCCTTCATACACCCTGCCTAACACTATTCGTGCTTCATATGGCTCATGTTTCGTGGAGTACTGTAGCACTGTACTCTCCGTGCGACGTGGACCTACTTCTGTTAACATTGATCTCATCGTTCATTCTCGACCGGGCAGTCGAAAAAGCGGTACTATGTTACATATAGGAGTAGTTGACATGCGCACAACATCATTTGTTATAGTCATATCTTACTACACTAGCAACAAGATTGTGTAGTACTGACGTATGAACCACTGCACATGCCTAGTAGTAGGAGCACTGTGTATGTTCAAGTGGCTGCCGTGTTTCGCACTCCTCCGTCGTAAGAGTGGAAACGCTTGCTGTCATCATTTTTTTCTTCAAAAAAAACAGTGGACATGCTCTACCGTGCGGATCCACCTCTAGCCATGCACTAAATTACTCACTTTCGCCGACGTGTGGGATAGCCAGCACCTGGGTCCACCAGCCTTGCACGAAATTACTCCGTAGTAGAGTGACGGTAGACTACCCCGATCGAAGCGCCGCAGTAATGCCCAATGAGCCGTCAAATCACAAAAACCCCTCATTTCCAGCAGTAAGTTGGACGGACGAAGCAACCATCATTTCACTCTTCTCTCTCGGCTTCCTCTCTTGAAGAAAACACCCACTCACTTCGCTTCTCCCTCATCTCGTTTCTCCTTTCACTCTTCTCTCTCAGCTTCCTCTCTTGGATGGACGCTGGAGCACCGGCCGACGTGATGTCTACGGCTCTGGCCAAAACCGTCAAGCCTCATGATATGAAGAAGCGCAAGCACCCTGCAGAGACTACTTCGGACAAGCTCAAAGCCATCGCCCTGTCCAAGCCCCCCTCTTCGGGATCCCTCATTAAGCAAGTCCAGGTAATGTCTCTTGTTGACGATCTTTTTCTCGATCTTGATCATGTTTTTTCATCTAACACACAGTACTAGTACTGGTAGTACAACTTTCTGGGTGATCTTGCATGTGATTTTAGTGTGCCAAATGATGGTTCTAAATTCCTCTTTTGACCAAAACATGCGAGAGGTTGACACTGATTTCTTATAGATTACTTTCAACTACTCCCACTGTCCCAAATTTCTTGTCTTAGATTTGTCTAGACGGATGTATCTAATACTAAAATGTGACTTGATACATCTGTATCTAGACAAATCTAAGACAAGAATTTTTGGACGGAGGGAGTACTTTATGAACATCAATGCTACCTTTGAAGAGGGTATATTTGCCTCAGTAACTTGTGTTATGGATATTGCAAGTAATCCCTCTGCTCTCATGCCTTTGAAGACATGTTCTAGTGTGTTTGTTCACTCATTTCTGTGCGTATATGTAGTCATATATGGAGTATAATATCCAAAATCATCTTATATTTCTAAAAGGAGGTAGTAATAAAATATGGTTTCTGTTTGAATTAGAACCAGGTCCGCGGTGGAGATGAAGTTCTCAAAGTCATGCCGTGTGAACTGGAAGACCTGATGATGAGTTCTACTGTTGAACTATCCAGTTGTTGTGTCCTTGTCGCCACGTGTCCTGAACTAGTGTTTTCCTGTAGCTTTGTTGTCAGGCGTGTTCTCAAGGTTGTACTTGACCACAACAATTTCCTAGTTGTGCCTTCGATTACGAAGGGTGTGGTTCTTGTAAAGCTTCCCAACAAATCTGGTGCGGCCTATCTTCATCATCATGTTTATGAGTGGAAAGACCACTCTGTTAGGTTCTCCAAGGTTGACAAGATGGTGATGGTGCATGTAGACATCTCACACAAAGTCCATGGCCTAGTCAGTTATGCGGGGTTCATCCCATAGGTCAGTGGCAAGAAATAGTCTGCAGAGTTTAGTTAGTGCAACTTTGCTTGTCTATAGTAAGTACTATTGTTCAGTACTTGATTTGTGTTTGTGAACCCTGTATTGTTTATTAGTACTGTCGCTTTTGGTGTGTGGTCATTCCTGAGAATGATCTATGTTAATGTCTGTCCACTCAATTCAGTCTGTATATTTTGAAGTATCCAGATCATATTTTTTGTGAGGACGATTTATCAATTATGGTCACACTCCAATATCTGTATGCATTGCAGGGTTTATCGCACCCACCAGGATATCTAGTCCCATGGATGTTCGGTCCATACGATTTGTCACGACCTTTGGACTGTCCTGCTTGTTGGAGTAGGCGGGGGCCCTGCATGCCACCCGTAGTTGGACGATCAATCTTCTGTTTAGTACTTCAACATACTGATTTCCTGGTAAGGATTCACTCGTGTCACATCAAGTAAATCTTATTGATTTACTATCTAAATCTTATTGATTTAATGTCATGTTTTCTTTCTTTTCCTGCAATTTTACGATGCAGGTTTTGCCATGTGACATTCATCACAGAATAAACCATTTGGTTTGCTCTGTGATGGCTATTTTTGCAAGTTTCACTTCTTATGTCATGCCAGTAATGAAGGCACTGTCCATCACTTATATTACTGGAAAAAATTGGATCAATCTGTTGTCTGAGTACAAGCTAAATCCCTATGATGAACTGCAGTTTGGTTTAACAAAAACACCACAATTAGTCCTTCTCGCGTTTAAAAGAAATGAAGAAAAAAACTGGATCACGTTCACGGATCCTAGTCAAGTTAGAAAGCTGATCATAGTAGACCAGACACGATCACCGTTGTCTCGCACATCGGTACCACCTTCAGCAACAGATCGAGCACCAGCGGTTGCTCTAGCACTGACAGCGGCAGCGGCTCAGTCTGATACAGCTGAGGATTGGGCACGACCGCATCAGCTGATCAGTCTGATCTACCAGAGGATCGGGCATTGACACCGGCACCAGCTCTACAAGGAGCACCATCTCCGGCAGCAGTGGCGGCTTCAGCACCTGTACTAACACTTGCACTTGCATCTGCTCCGGCCCGAGTTGCACCGGCAATAGACTGGGCTGTAGTTCACACTTCATATACCAAAGTCCTTACAAAAACCGACATGTCCACCTTCTTGGTAAGCATTGGCCGCCCAAGTGCTTCGTTCTTTTTTCTTTCCATGTTGTTTCACATGATTCACTGTGTTGATCTAACTGTTTGGGTATGTCTTCTTGTTTGCAAACAGAGAATTCCTAAAGCAACAAGGGAGTCATTCAACAATCCGGGCGACCGCAGCCAAGTTTCTCTTACCATGCGCAGCCTTGGTGTGAATGAACCTGCTCAATATACCGTAAGTACAAAGGATGGTCGCATGATGATTGATGCTAAAGGATGGTCAAGGTTCAAATCAAAATCATATCTTGCGGTAGGGGATGATGTCAAAATCAAACTTTCTCGGCAAGGAAAGCTGGTCCAAATCAACTTTGAAATTCTTCAATAGCAGCATGCAACTGCTGAACTGATCTATCTTCCGAGAGATTTTGATGTAATAATCTGGCATGGTGAAACAAGTGTCCTGTGTGTATAAGTAGTACGACAGTATTATTTATCACATGGTATATCGTTGATAGAATTGCAACTCTGATTGCTGGTTAGAAACTGTCGTTCGATTTCATTCCAACAGCTGCTGTGCTTTATTCAATTTTGTGTATTTGCCTTGCGACAGCATCTAAAACCAGCGTCGTACCGATTGCTTGCAATATGAAAAGCGCTGAGGTAGAACACATGGGCCCCCAAACATGCAGGGTGGGTCTGTGGCCCAAAGTCCAGAACCGTGAGCCTATCTGAGTATTATATTCTCAGCCGAACACCAATAAAAAAAGCTGAATCCCCATAATGCCCGTGCGTTGTAGAGGGAGTATATTTCTCGGCAAGGTGAGCTTGTCTGTGATATAAAAGATTTGTATATTTCTTTACAGAGGGAGTATATCTCTATCAAAAAATATATTTATGTGTAACTAGTTACTCCTGTCTTTCTACTTCCTTTCGCTGATATGTGGGGCAACCAGCAACGGGGTCCACGCGCCATATGCACAAATTAGAGTGCACAACTTCACAGTAGACACACCCCGGTCGTAGCGCCACAGTAATGCCCAATGAACCATCAAATCACACCCCCCCTTCCAACTTTAGCAGTAAGCTGGACGGACGAAGCGGCAATATTTCACTGGGCCTAAATCCCCTTCTCCCTCATCTGCTTGTTTAGAGAAAAACCCCTCTCGGCAATTGCATAGGGTTTTCTCATGGAGAACCAGGTACGAATTCTTCATCCATCCCCGATAAATCCAAGTCCCTTGGTCGCAGGTAATCCTAGGATGGCAGCCACCACCGTTGATGCATTTTTCTTCCTACTGAATCTAGTGTGTTTCATTTGCAGTGCCCAAAGTGCGAGTACCCTACAGGTTTTTGCGCCCTCGGCGAGACGCCACACTTGTTCCTTCTCATCCTAACACATGATTTTGAAACGCGCACAGTATGTTCCTAGAATCCTCTTTTCTATCTGGGAGGGTGGGGGTTTCTTGAACATGTTGTCGACTAATTTGGAAATTTGGTTTGCTATATTTGGATAAAAGGTACTACTAGTACGATGATCAACACTGACGTGAAGGAGGAAGTTATTTCTAGATTTGGATAGGGAATACATTGTGTTCTCATATTATTTTTCTTGTAGTGTATTATTTGCTCTGCCAGAACACATGTACTCAAGATGCTCGGCCTTGCCATAACTGAATACACTAGTTTAATGGTCACAGTGAAGACAAGCCATGGATATAAGTTCCGAGTTGGGTTCATGAACCAAGAAGATCGCTTCTTTTTTTATGGCCGAACTTGGATAAACTTTATCAAGTGTTGCGGACTGAAAGTTGGCGCACGAATGTTGATGGAAATAGCAGAACCTGGTCTCATCTTCACTCCGATCTTCCACCCCGACATCATTCCAATTGTTCATCCATGTTAGTTTTGTATCTGGTTCTTGCTTGTTGCCTCGATTACTTCTTAATCCACCTATTATGTCTAACTAATCATAATTTAACTTTAGAAGTAGCAACAAATCTCTCATGAAGATGCTACTTCTAACTAATATTTTCTTATAATTGGTGGCACGTGTAGGTTTTTTCAGAGTTAAGCAGTCTGCTTGTTTGTTACTCTGTAATAACTCGGCTGTTACTGATGGCACTGAAGTTGACTGGATCGACATCCACAAGTTCCTACACTTTATTGATCGTCTTGAGGTCCTTGTGGGGCGTTTTAATGGTGGAAGGCCACGTGGGCTATGTGTGCCACTGCTGCACTCGTTGAACAAGTCCAACTGTGTCAAGAAACTTATGGTACGAGCTGTTTTCTGTTATATATGTTGTTCATAAACTATTGCTTATACACGGTTTTACAGCTGTGATATTCTTGAAACAGAAACTGCCCAGTTCTATTGTTCCTATACAGATGCCTGACCATGGTCGGGTCAGACTTGCGCTTGGCCACAACATGATTTTTATGTCGACCTACTCAATTCCCCTTGGAGGTGAAAAGATACTTATTCATGGGTGGACTCAAATAATGAAGGCCCGTCCATCTTGGAGAATAGGACAGAAGATTATGTTCATGCTTTTCCATGGCTCTAAAGCCATGGTGGAAGGCCACGTGGGCTATGTGTGCCACTGCTGCACTCGTTGAACAAGTCCAACTGTGTCGAGAAACTTATGGTATGAGCTGTTTTCTGTTATATATATTGTTCATAAACTATTGCTTATACACGGTTTTACAGCTGTGATATTCTTGAAACAGAAACTGCCCAGTTCTATTGTTCCTATACAGATGCCTGACCATGGTCGGGTCAGACTTGCGCTTGGCCACAACATGATGTTTATGTCGGCCTACTCAATTCCCTTGGAGGTGAAAAGATACCTATTCATGGGTGGACTCAAATAATGAAGGCCCGTCCATCTTGGAGAATAGGACAGAAGATTATGTTCATGCTTTTCCATGGCTCTAAAGCGAATATCTTGTTTATTGACCACATTGCGAGATGAAGCCGCTTTCAGAAGGTTGTGGATGCATGGGGTGGCGCCTGGGCCTTGTCTTGGGGCTTGGCGGCCTCACCCTTGGTTAACTGTAGGAAAAGTAGCACTGTTCGAGGCGTGCTTTGTACGGTTGAACCTGTATAAGTACTCATACTGCTTTCAGCTTTGGTTGTTAAGTGCCCCTGCTGGTTTCAGTTAAGGTTGTTAAATACTCCTGTTGCTTTTACAGTCTGTCGTGTTTCTTTAGTCATGTCTTCCTCCAGCCGCCAAAACCAAACCAGCGCCGGCGGGGCCGCCTACTTCTGCCTCCCACGGCTAGTTGTGCCTCAGCGCACGCATCGCCGCCCCACCATCTCCTAAATCGTTAATGCCGACGTCCTCCGCGCGCTTTGGTGTGCTCGCTGCGGCGCGCCCTCTCGCGTTGTCAACATGGTCAACAAACAACAGGAATCGGTAGAAGTACATGGAGAGGATGACAGTAGGGGCCCACCACGTCAGCATATGGAAAAATAAAATGCTTCCTCCTAGTGTTTTCCTGACATCTGGGACCCACGACATGGTGAGCGTATATAGTCAATAGACAAGAGAATAGCACAAGATCGGCTGACACCTGGGACGTAGCTTCTCGAGCAGTATTTTTTTGTTATTGTTGAGATGGAGCAGGGTTTGAACTGGGCTATGGCCCATCTAGCCCAGGCTTATATTTTATGTTCACCATGTGACCAGCCCAACTATTTTTTCTTTGTGAAAATGAGCCCAGTTTATTTTTTTCTGAAGAATACCCAATCCAGGCCTACTTATTTTTCTACGCCCTGATGGGCTGCAACTCTTTCAAGATGCCTGCAAATCTTGAAAGTAATATGAAATGGGTTGTAAATATAAAAACAGATGACAAATTGGCAATTACTTTATAATTTCTGAATTTTTTCACATTTTAAGATTCCTATTTCACTGGGCATTAACCTAATTTAAATATATCTTCAAAGTACTTTAAATCTGGCTTGACATTTCGGTATTAAAAATAGTTTGGAACCCACAGAAATATGCAAAATTGGCCCTGGCCAACCAAAAAAACGACTGCAATAAATTGCATAAGAACTTGCCATGAGCTATATATAAATTATTAAAAAAAAGAGGGAGTGGTCTGACTTGTGGGCCTGTCTAGTTGACGCGTATGCAAGATTTTGTTTAGTTATTATATATGTCAACAAACAATTCTAGCAGACGTAACCGTTGGATGTCAATCCAACGGCCGTCGTGTTTCTTCAATCTCTGATCTTCTTGCTCCAGCCGCCAAAGCAGCGCCAGCGGGACCGCCTGCTCCCGCCTCCCGTGGCCGGCTGTGCTGCCGCGCAGGCCTCAGTGCCCCCTACTACTCCCACCGCTGGCCAGGGCATCCCTCTACTCACCCACACCCCTTGTTATTCTGCGGCGATGGTAGCCTCACACCGCAGCCGAACCGGTGAACCCTCATACTCCTCTCCGCGCGGGTTTCCACTGCCGCGTCTTTCTCGGCTCCGCATCGTCCCCTTCCTAGGCCTCGCCTCGTCCATCGACGTGGTGCTCTCGGCGCGGCATGGTCAATGTAGTACGTGGAGAGGCTGACAGTTGGGTCCACGGCAGTCACAAGGAAGTGCCTCCTTATTACGCGGAAAATAATTATTCCTCCACCTGACAGCAGGGACCCATCGGACGGGCCACCAGTATTTTGCAAAAAAAACATTTCCCCCTGACTACTGGGACCCACCGAATGGCCATCGTATTTTGCAAAAAAAACGTTCCCCCCGTTGTCAGCTTGGACCCACCGGAAGTGCCTCGTTATTACGCACAAAAAAATGAATACCCCCTACTAGCTGGGACCCACCTTGGAGGGAGGCTGACTTGTGGGCCTACTAAGTTGACTGGGACGGAGGCCTTTGTCAACTTTAGTCAATATATGAACGATTCTAGCTCTAGTGACCGTATGATGTCCATCCAACGGTCGTAGTGCTTCTTCAACCTCTGGTCTTCCTGCTCCAGCCGCCCAAAGCAGCGCCGGTCGTGCCACCAGCTCCTGCCGCCCGTGGCCGGCTGTGATGCCACGGAGGCCTCACCGCCCCCTACTACTCCCACCGCTGGCCAGGCCATCCCTCTACTCACCCACACCCCCTGTTATTCTACAGCGACGGCAGCCTCACACCACAGCCGAACGAGTGAACCCTCATACTCCTCTACGCATGGGCATCCACTGTCGCGTCTTCCGCGGCTCCGCGTCGTCCCCTTCCTAGCCTCACCGTCGTCCACCGCCATGGTGCTCTCGGCGCAGCGGGGTCAACATGGTCAAGGAACGACTTCCATCGGACATGGACTGTACATGGAGAGGCTAACAACTGGGTCCACGGCCGCAGCATGGAAGTGCCTCCTTATTACGCGGAAAATAATGATTCCTCCACCTGACAGCAGGGACCCGCCGGACGGGCCACCATTTTTCACAAAAAAATGTTTCCCCCTGACTGCTGGGACCCACCAGCTACATCTTCGCACGCAAGGAAGTGCGTCCGTGCAAAAAAAAAGATTCGCCACCCTAACTGCTGGGACCCACCAGCTACATCTTCGCACGCAATGAAGTGCGTCCGGGCAAAAAATAAAAAATAGATTCGCCCCCTTGACTGCTGGGACCTACCATCTACATCTTCGCACGCAAGGAAGTGCCTAGCAGTCGGGACCCACCTGGTCGAAGCGTACGTAGCGTTGTCATTCTGGTCGCGAACATGTACATACATATATACTGGTCGATGTAGAGGCGCACACGTATCATAGTAGAGGCGCGTACGTGCCATAGTAGAGGCGCGCACGTAGCATGTACACGTACGTACAGCAGCCAGTGTGCAAGAAAGAAAATATGGGCACGTATGTGTACATACGGGCGGGGTCTCGAACGCCTACTCGCGCATACGTACGGCCAGGGCTCGTGTACATGGCTGGGTCGGAACGGAGAAACCGCGTCGCCGTCGTGTTCATGGGGAGGCAACGGAATGTGTCGTGTTCATGGGGAGGCAACGGAATGCGTTGTGTTCATCGGGAGGCAATGGAATGCGTGGGAGCCAACCGGCTTGGACGGAACAGGCGATGGTAGTGACGCCTAGCGTACCGCAGAATGGAGGAAACGGCCTTGTGTTCGACCAGCCACATTCGAAACAGGATCCTGTTCATTGGAAGGGGTCTGGCGTACCGCAAAACGGAGGAAACGGACCTCCTACGGTCGAAATGGGGGTCCTGTTGATCGAGAGGGGTGTGGCGTACCGCAAAACAGATGAAACGGACTTGTGTTGGAGCGCTACGGTCGAAACAGGGTCTTGTTCATCGGGAGGGGTGTGGCGTACCGCAAAACGGGACTCCACGGGATACTGTTCATCTCCACCGTCGACCTCCTCTAGCCTCCACGGGCTACCATCGACCTCCTCCAGCCTCCACGGGCTCCTGTTCATCCAGCCTCCACCGCGCGCTACTCCACCGACTACTGTTCAACCACCCCTCCACGGGCACCCCTTCACCGTCTATTGTTCATCCATCCCTCCACGGGGTCGTCCT
>NC_041385.1:669202816-669231382 GCF_002162155.2 Triticum dicoccoides | reverse complement strand
GTTCATCCAATCGATCGGCTTCAGTTAGCAGCAGTAGCGAAGGAATCGCTCGATCGGGTTCAGTTAACAGCCATCGATCAATCGCTCGGGTTCAGTAACGCGTAGCCTACAGTGCACTCGCTCGAGTTCAGTTAGAGCCCAACGCCTTGCTCGGGTTCAGTTAGAGCCAACGCCTCGCACACACGCGCGTACGTGTATGAGAGAAACGTGCATCGCTCGGCCCCCGACCGCCTATCATAACCGGGAACTCGCCAAAATTTTCCTCACCCTCGCTTCTACCATGGTTTTTTCTGTCATAGACGACCCAAAGAATGTCATGTAGCTATGTCTCCGGCCCGCCCAGGATGAAAAGCCCATTTTCTGTCATGATTTTTTGTCATAGAAGTAGGAGCCCACCACATCTATGATGATACCGGGTTTTGTCACAATTATCGTCATAGAAGTGTCATATGTATGACAGAAAAAAAAATTGTTCGGCCCAAAATGTCACGGATGTGTCTTTTTTTTGTAGTGTACTAGAACGAACTGAGTACTAGCAGGAGACAAGTTTGCCACAGAAGCTAGGCAGGTAGGGGGACGTAGCACCAGCTCGACCAAGTTTGGATTACAACCCAAATGGTACCACAGAAACATCAGGGGGGAAGATAGGGACTAAAAGAGCCAGCTTCGGCATCCCAGTCTAAGCCCCCCGGCCTCCATCCTTGCGACGCACGGTAGACCTTGCTTGCCACCTGCTCGACCCTAGTGCCACTGATAAAATGAAGTAATAATACAGTTAAAATAGAGCGAGTGTCCTCTCTATCATTTCATTTCCAATGTAGATAAAGAAAGTATTTCTCTTTGTTAGTATATATTTCATCAACTAGTCCCATTGTTAATGTTTAAGTGTTTCTGCAAACTGGGGTGCTTAATTTTAGTTGATCTGCACAAAAATAGAGATTGCAATGTCTCAAGGCCCATCCTTGTACTACCACTGTACACTAATGTTCATCACTGGCAGAAGGTGTATCAGGAAGAATTGGGTCAATTTCCAGTATGAGGCCTACCGTATGAGGCGTCGCAGGGCCCATCTCGCCCTCGTAGCATGGCATACAATGATACTATCACAATATTTTCTTTTATTTATTAGTATATGTTTCATCAACTAGTGCCACTATAATGTAATCAGGCTTTTTCATTATCTGTGCAAATAGGGTTATCCAGCTGCATTCTGGTGGAACTGCACAAATGTACGGATGGAACCGTCATATATGCAGAGTGCGAGGTGTACCAAGTAAAAATTACCAACACCAACCATGCTCCATCTAAGCATTGGCATCCACCACCACCAGTGGGATGTGTGGCGCTCTCTGTGGATGGAACTTTCTCGGCAGCAAATCCTCTAACCAAATACTTGTAGCTTATATTAGCACTTTTCTAGGGAGTACTCTTTTCTGAAAGAAGCACCCATCTATTTTTATTTATTTGTATACAGTGTCACAACTTTGTTTTTGGTCCAGAGCTATTTTAGGGTGATTGGCATAGTACTCGGAGACTGATTGTAAGCATGATTTTCATTAGCCGTCACACTGATTGTAAGCATGAGCAGATGGAAGATTAGGTTAGTGCAAAGCCGATGGGGTCTTCGTCGACCGAACCCAACTGCAAGAGGAGAAAAGCAGTTGGCCCGGCGATGCTTCCCTGCAATCCTCTCCCTCACCGTTCACATTGTCTCATGGGGCGGCTGTCTGCCGCTGAGGAATAGGAGGGGACTGCCCCCCAACCCAATAGTCGGGTAGGTTGTGAATTGCCAGGAGGAGCTTAGGGTTGTCAGTATTTGCAGGTTGTGAATTGTGCTTTGTGTTGTGTATTTTGAGAGTACCTTCAGATATGAATGTCTTTTGAATTTCATATTTGCAGTATTGAGCATATGAAGTATTTTATGAATTCTAGATATCTATTTTTAGCACTTAAAAAATGTAGTTTCATATAAAAGTGCAGACAATGTGATTCTTAGAGAAGAAACTGCAAGTTTCAGTTTCAGATAAGAAAATTAACATGCCCTTTTCAAACAGGGATAACATCATGTTGGAAGTTTTATTCATGGTCGAAAATAGAACTACCAGCCAGTTAACATTATGTTGATCAACATTCATGCATAGCACATCTTCATATGATGCACAGTCAAAAAGATATGCTATTGTCAAAATGCCCACACAATGTCGAGTGTGCGAGAAACAGAGAAAACGAGGGACGAAGTTTTGGAAAGTGTTGTACATGGTGTGCGTAGATGACAATGGGGACCCACATGTCAATAATGGTAGAGGCAAAAAAATTGGAGATATTTTCACTGCATTAGGAGGAATCAAACCCGGTCGGAACAACAGTCGGGTAGTGTCACTTGGGCACTGGGCTATTTCAGTAGTTTTGGTAAAAATAAGGCACAACATCTACCATTACTTTAGCATGCCTTCCCCGACTCTGGTGCTTCGTTCTCGTCCTCCGCCTTTGTGCGCGGCGCTGATGTCTACCGTTGTGAACATGCTGAACAAACAAGAGGAATCTGCAAAGGACTGTACGTGGAGAGGCAGACAGTCGGGACCCACCAGGTCTATGGTCGTACACAAGCAAGTTCTTCATTGAAAAAATACTTCCTCCTAATGCTATACTGATGTTGGGGCCCACGGGTATGTCAACATAGTTACATTTTTTTAGGTGCTTCAACATAGTTACTAAAGGAGATAAATTTACAATGAAGCTGGGGAGCTGGTAGGTATCATTTATTATCAGTGGGCCAGCAAGTATCAGCTGGGTTGTGGGCTGCCCCGTCTAAGCTTTCTTTTTTAACATGCGCAGTCCACGACATGTCGGTTTGTATTTTTTTGAGGGCCGTCATGTATCGACCGGCCTATCGACCTCCCATCCTAGGTTTTATTTTTTCTGAAACATCCGCAGCCCAACTTATGTATTTTTTGAAGAAAACGCAGAGGTCTATTCTATTTCCCTATATAAGAATAGGAACGCCAGGTCCAACTTATGTTTCCCTTCTAACTATATTATATATATTTATATTATTTTATATGTTATTATATATTATTGTTATTTTCATCATATATTGAAAAGATACTTACATATATAAGAAAACCATATCCCACGTCTTATTAACTTATAAAAATAATTTTTTAACAATAAAATCCTGGATTTTTTTACATTAAGGCAATGAAAATCCTGGTGATTGTGTACAAAAGATTGGCAACATTTTAAGGGCCATTGTAATAATAAAGCACTTATTATTTAAATATATTTATAAGAAAATGCTAACCCCTGTTTATTTTTTGATAACATTACTGCGCCCAACCCAACATTATAATTAGAACCAGCCCAGCAAAATCATGTATTTCAAGAAAGTGCAAATGGGCTGTAATTTTTTAGGAAAAAATAAATGGGTCGCATGGACGCTACATTATTTGTTCAGCCAACCCAACAAATTCGTGTATTTACATAAAGTGAAAATGGGTTGTAGTTTTTAAAAAATGGGACGCATGGACGCTACATTATTTGTTCACCCAGCCCAACAAATGGACTGTAATTCTCAAAAAAAAGATCGACTGTAAATTGTGAAAAAATGGATTGAATATGTGCCATATTTTTGGAGGCTGAAATGTGGGTCAATAGGTCGAAGCCAACACAAGTTGTTGTCAACTTAGTCAACAAATGATTCTGACATCGATAGTCGTTGGATTTACATCCAACGACCGGCATCCATCTTCAATCTCTCGTCTTCTTCCTCCAGCGTCGCTGGGACCACCTGCTCCCGCCTCCTGCTGCTAGTAGCTCTGCTTAGCACGCTTCATTGTGAAGCACTACCCCACTGCCGGCCAGGCCATCCCTCCACCCCTCCACACCTCATGTTCTTCTCCACCGACTGTCGAACCACGCTGCACCAGAACCAGTTAACCCTCATACACCTCTCCGTCTGCGATTCCACTCCCGTGTCTTCCCATCTCTGGCTCGTTGCTGTCCGAGGCATCGCCATCGTCCACCACCTTGGATGTGCTCGGCGCGATGTGGTCAACGTGGTCAACAAACGAGAGTCATCGGAAGAGGACTATACGTGGAGAGGCTGACAGTGGGGACGCACCAGGTCCATGGACGCACGCATGCTACCGCCTCCTTATTACGTGAAAATAAAATTATTCCTCCCCCTGAAAGCTGGGACCCACCATGTATATCTTTGCATGGAAGGAAGTGCCTCCTTATTCCTACCACTGGCAGCTGGGACCCACCAGCTACATCTTCGCACGCAAGGAAGTGTGTCCATTTTACAAGAAAATGATTCTTCCCCTGTCAGCTGGGACCCACCAGCTATATATTCGCATGCAAGGAAGTGCCTCCTTATCCTCCCTAACAGCTGGGACCCACCCGGTCGAACCGTACGTAGGGTTGTCTGTCTGGTCGCGAACGTGTATGTACATATTGGTCGATTGGTCTGTTTACGGGCTGTAGTGATGAACCGTGGCCGAGTAAGGAAGGGCATATGTCATAGTAGAGGTGCGGACATAGCATGTCACGCAGTCCCGTCTATATCGTGTACACGTATGTGCAGCCAGGGTGCAAGAAAGTAAATACGGCTACGTACGTACATAAGGGCGGGGTCTCGAACGCCTACTCGCGCATACGTACGGCCAGGGCTCATGTACATGGAGAGGCAACGGAGAGCAGCGACGACGTCCTGTTCATTGGTAGCCAACCGGCAGGGTCGGAATGGAGAAACTGCGTTGTGTTCATCAGGAGGGAATGGAATGTGTCGTGGATTTAACACGGCAGATGCCCTAGCAAGAGGACTTAGGTGTGGAGCCATCGCCACTAGGTTAGCTTGAAGGGGTTAAATGGGACAAAGGACACAGAGAGTTTACCCAGGTTCGGCCCTGCTCAACAAGGTAAAATACTACTCCTGCTTTAGGTTGTATTGCTTGGTTTCGATTACCATGGAGCGAATACGCTTGACCTAGTTCTCGATCTATTGTTTCTTGAGTTAACCCGCCACCCAGTCACCCCTTTATATACACAAGTTGATGCCCGGCGGCTTATAGAGTCCTAGCCGGCTCATACACAATTTGTCCAGCTCGTTGACCAACTAAGCTTGCCTTAACATACAAGTTAAACATATGGCGGTTCATACCCATGGGCCTCAAATCGCCATCGGGTCTTGGGCCTTCAACAAGTGATGTAGGGAGGAACCCTATGGGGTCGATCTTTCACATTTGGAGAGGATCCCTACAAGGAACACGAAGATCGCGCAGAAGGAAACGAGGGAAATCACGGGGAAAACAAGAGAAACACTCAACCGACACGAATATGATCACACAAGTGCTAGATCATAGAGGTACAAAGTAACACGAGATCCAAAGTCAACAAGGGGCAATACAAAGTTAGCCGTTCTTCTCCGTGAGGAGGTCTTGATTGTCTTCTTCGGATGGAGGTCTTGAATCCAGGTGGATCTTCTCCGAAGAGGTGTGGTCCCTCACGAGGAGAAGATCCGATACGGATGAGCAATGCTCTATCTCAAATGAGCTAAACCAATGCTAACCCTGTCTAGGAGGTGGAAGAGGTCTATTTATAGTCATAGTGCAAATGAGGGGCAAAGTGAAGGGGTACATGGGCCTCAGCCCGCAGCTGGACGCAGCCAGGGTCTGGACGTCCGTGAGGCGCCGGTCGTCCGGAGGCTCGCGGGGTCCCGGACGTCCGTGGGTCTTCGGATGTCTGTAGATTCCATTCTGTGAACGCTGGCACGGACGTCCGGTCTTCCTCGGAAATCCATAGATTTGGTTTTTTTGGCAGGTGCATGGTCATCCGGAGCCTGGGAGTGTCTAGTCGTCCGAAGCCTGAAGCTTTGGCCTACCTCTCTTCTCTTGGTTGTAGCATCTTCCAGGGGTCGGACGTCCGTGCCTGGCCGGTCCTCCGGGACCTGTAGCTTCCAAAGCAGTTCTTCCTCTTGATCTTCACGCTTGGTGTCCTCGCCATCTTTGCCATTGAGTGTAGCTGACCCGTGGCTCTCCTCCAAGTACCTGATCACACACAGAGTCTCCGCATGAGGTAGTAGCCATGTATCGTGAGTAGAGAGAGGGAGTTCGGAGAGGAGCGAGTTCACCTTATCTTCGATAGCCTTTGCTCGAGCTCTTGTCATGGGTCCAAGTGGGGTTGAGGGAGATGTAGGTACGTCCATGGGGATGAGTGAGGGATGCTCCACATCATCTCCCCCCCCCTTGGGAAAGATCCATCCTCGGATCGAAAGTTTCATCACCATGGTATGGCGAGAGGTCCTTGACGTTGAAGATGTCGCTCACGTTGTACTTGTCTCATGGTAGGTCGATCTTGTAGGCGTTGTTGTTGTAGCGCGCTAGCACCTTGAAGGGTCCATCATCTCAAGGTAGAAGTTTGGACTTGCGTTCATTGGGGAAGCGGTCCTTGCGTAGGTGTAGCCACACGAGATCGCCAATGTTGAAGATCATGGGTTGCTTGTTGGCGTTGAGCTTGGTCACTAGTCATTGTACTTGGCGCTCGATGGTGTGCCTTGTATATCTTCTTGATGTAGCTTGCGCGTGCACTTGCGTCGAGGTTGGTGCGCTCTTGTAGAGGAAGAGGTAGAATGTCCAATGGGGACAACGGGTTGAAGCCGTAGACGACCTCGAAGGGGGACTTGCTGGTAGTCGAATGTCTTGCACGGTTGTAGGCATACTCGACGATGGGCAGACACGCCTCCCACTCCTTGATGTTCTTCTCGGTCAACACGCAAAGTAGAGTGGAGAGCGTATGGTTTGTCACCTCCGTTTGGCCGTCAGTTTGAGGATGGTATGCGGATGAGAACAAGAGCTTGATTCTGAGCTTGGCGCATAGCGTCTTCTAAAAGTAACTCAAGAACTTGACGTCGCGGTTGGAGACGATTGTCTTTAGTACTCCATGGAGTTGCAAGATTTCCCTACAAAAGAGATTTGCAACGTGTGAAGCATCGTCTATCTTGTTGCAAGGAATGAAATGTGCCATCTTACAAAATCGGTCCACAACAACAAACACGGAATCCTTTCCATTTTGAGTTCTAGGCAAACCAAGTACAAAATCCATGCTAATGTCTTCCCAAGGTTGATAAGGAATAGGAAGAGGCATGTAAAGACCATGGTATTGAGCTTTAGACTTAGCTTTGCGACATGTAGAGCATCGGTTGGTGAAGCATGAGACGTCACGGAACATCTTGGGCCAAAAGTAGTTCTTGGATAGCGTGGCGAATGTCTTGTCGCGTCCAAAGTGTCCCATGAGTCCGCCTCCATGAGCCTCTTGCAAAAGGAGCAAATGAAGAGAAGACTCGGGAATGCAAAGTTTGTTAGCTCTCATAAGATATTCATTCTTGATGTAATATTGTTCCCAAGATGTATGCGTCAAACACTTAGCATAAGGAGTAGCAAAAGATGGGTCATTAGCATACAAGTCTTTGATGTTCTCAAAACCAATAACATTCAACCAAGTTTAGTGACAAGTGTGCATATGCGTGAGAGTGCATCCGCAACTACATATTCCTTACCCTTAATGTACTTGATCACGTAGGGGAAAGATTCCATAAATTCACTCCATTTGGCATGACGCTTGTTCAACTTCGTTTGACCTTTTAAGTACTTAAGCGTTTCATGATCGGTATGTATGACAAACTCATGAGGTCTAAGATAGTGTTCCCAAACATGTAGCACATGCACTAAGGCATACAATTCTTTGTCATAGATGGGATAGTTAAGTTGAGCACCGGAGAGTTTTTCACTAAAATATGCAATGGCTCATTTTTCTTGCATCAAAACTCCGCCAATTCCGGTACCACTTGCATCGCAATGAACCTTAAAAGTTTTGTCAAAGTTGGGCAAAGCAAGAATCGGAGCATGAGTAAGCAAAGACTTGAGCTCATCAAAAACGGTAGATTGCAAAGATCCCCAAACAAAAGGAGCATTCTTCTTACTCAAGGCATGCAAAGGAGCGGCAATAGTGCTAAAATCTTTCACAAAGCGACGATAAAAACCCGCAAGGCCAAGAAAGCTACGCACTTGTTGCATATTGGTGGTTTGGGGCCAAGTTTTAATTGCTTCAATTTTAGATTCATCAACATGGACACCCTTGGAAGAGACAACGAAACCCAAGAAAACCAACTTGTCAACTCCAAATGTGCACTTTTTCATGTTGGCATAAAGACGTTCCTTGTGAAGAGTTTGCAAAACAGCCCTAACATGCTTTAGATGCTCTTTCATGGATTTGCTAAAAACAAGAATGTCATGAAAGTAAACCACAACAAACACTCCAATATAAGGTCGAAGCACAAAATGCATAAGACGCATGAAAGTTCCGGGAGCTTCCGATAAACCCATAGGCATAACCAACCACTTGTACAAGCCAAATTTGGTTTTGAAAGCGGTTTTCCATTCATCACCTTCTTGTATGCGGATTTGATAATAGCCACTTTTAATATCAATTTTTGAGAAAATGGTGGCACCACTAAGTTCATCAAGCATATCATCTAAGCGAGGAATGGGATGCCTATAACAAACGGTAATAGCATTGATAGGTCTACAATCCGAGCACATGCGAAAACTACCGTCTTGCTTGGGCACAAGTATAACGAGAACGACACAAGTGCTTAAGCTTTCACGTACATGACCGTTGTCGATTAGTTGTTGTACTTGCCGTTGGATCTCCTTAGTTTCTTCAGGGTTGACACGGTATGGAGCATTGTTTGGTAGGGGTGCTCCGGGAATGAGGTCGATACGATGCTCAATGCCTCTTAGAGGAGGTAGACCCGAAGGTAGCTCATCGGGGAAAAAATCTTGGAATTCCTACAAAAGAGATTGAAACACTAAAGGTAGATCGTGAGAGGTGTTAGTTTTTGGATCCCCATCCTTGCACACAAGGACAAAGTGCATAACACTCGATGGGTTCTCACACACTTCTCTCATCTCACTTTTGGTTGCAAATAGAACTAGATTTTTCTCTCTAGGCGAAGAGGTGCTCAAGTTTGGCTTGTGGCTCTCACTCACTTTTTGGTGGATCACTTTCTCACTCTTCTCTCCATGATGGGTGGCTTGCTTGTCAGCTATCAATTGACTAGGAGACATAGGTCGTAGCACATACTCCTTCCCTTTCATCTTGAAGCTATAGTGATTGGTACGCCCGTTGTGGATGACGCCACGGTCGAATTGCCATGGTCGAACAAGAAGGAGGTGGCAAACGGACATCAGGATGACATCACAATCCAAAGTGTCCTCATATGCGCCAATCTTGAAGGAGACTTGGATCGCATGCTCAACTCGTATAGTGTCGGAGTCGCTTAGCCCTAGGACTTTGTATGGGTGCGGGTGCTTCATCTTGACCAATTGTAGCTTGGAGCATAGTTCTTCACTTGCCAAGTTGTGACAACTACCTCCATCGATGATGACCTTGAAGGATCTTCCATTGATGCTGGCCTTTGTGTGGAAGATGTGGCATCGTTGGTCTTCTTCTTGTTGATGTTGAAGAGTCAAGACTTTGGAGACAACGAGAGCAGGGCTCGAATCCTCATCACAAAAGACTTGATCATCTTCATCCTCGTTCACTCGCTGGTGCATGGTCACTTGCTCAAGGGCTTCCATTTCCTCTTCACTCATGGAGTCATAGGTTCCATCATCGTTGAGGATCATGGTGCGCTTGTTTGTGCATTGGAAGGACTTGTGGCCTCGGTCACCGCAAGTGAAACACTTGAAGGAGCTTGTCTTGACGGTCTTATCGGTCGGAGTAGATGATGAAGCGCGCGGCTTGAAGTTGCTTGTAGTAGGAGGAAGACGACTTGAGCTTGTCGAAGTTTTCTTGTAACTTGACTTATTGTCGTTGCTTGTAGATGGCTTGGTTGAGGTAGAAGTTGGAGGAGTCGTTGAAGCATGGTTGTTGGAGAAATCGTAGGTCTTGGATGAGTACTTGGTGTACTTGAAGCCATCTTGCACTTGACGTTCGGCTTTGGTAGCTTGATGCACGAGCTCAATGAGGTTGGAGTAGGGTTGGAAGTCGGCAATCTTCTTGATGGGATGATTGAGTCCATTCAAGAAACGTGCCATAGTTTGCTCATTATCTTCCGTGACATTGGCTCGAATCATGGCTATCTCCATTTCCTTGTAGTATTCTTCAACACTCTTTGTTCCTTGCTTGAGGAGTTGGAGCTTCTTGAAGAGATCGCGGTTGTAGTAGGTGGGCACAAAACATGCTCGCATGACATCTTTCATTTGAGCCCAAGTGGTGATTGGTGGTTCACCTCTTGCTTCTGCTCAAGGATTTGTTCCCACCATATGAGCACATAGTCTTGGAACTCAAGTGATGCCATAGCTATCTTCTTCTCTTCCTCATAATTGTGCAAATGAAAGATTTTGTCGACCTTCAATGCCCATGAGAGGTACTCTTCGGGATCATTGCTTCCATTGAACTTGGGCATTGTGAATTTTAGCTTACCATAGTGTTGCTCTTCATTGTGTTGTTGGTGATGGTGATGATGACGCCCTTGATGAGGAGGATAATCAACCTCATGATGCTCTTGGCGTGGAGGAAGTCCATTGTCTTCTTGCTCTTGTTGAACTTGAGGTTGTGGAGGAGCTTGTCGAGCTTATGGAGGAGCTTGTCGAGCTTGAGGAGGAGCTTGTGGAACTTGATGTTGCACTCGCGGTTGATAGTTCCGCTCTTGGATTTCTTCTCGAAGTGCTTCCTCTTGATTGCGCCGATCTCGATTGTGGTTGGCGATGGCCCGACTTGATTCTTGAAGGGCACGTTGTGCCTCAAGAGCTTGTGCTTCATGTTGTTGTTGTTGAAGACGTTGAGCCTCGGCGTCTTGTTCCTCTTGATGTAGACACACTCATTCTTCCTCTTGGCGATGTTGACGTTGTCATTCTTGAGCTTGAGCAAACGCAACTTGGTGTGGTTGAGGACGAAGTACTTGCTCATCGACTTGCTCTTGTGAATGCTTGTCGCGTAGAGGATTGCGAGATGCATGATGGTTTTGACGTGTGGCTCGTCAAAGAGTGTTCAATGTCGATGTACTTGAGCCGGAGAAGGTGTCGTCGGAGTGTCGACTTGAGCGGCTTCGTCTTGAGTATGAAGAAGTAGAAGGAGGACAGTTCACCAACAAGGCGCGGATCTCGTCCATCCTTGCATCATTCTCTTGCTTGTGAGCGTCGAGCTTGTTGTTGAAGTAGTCATTTGTACGTTGCTTGGAGAGTCGCAAGTCAGTGGCGAGGTTGTCGATGCGGTCGGTCATAGCTTGTTGCTCTTGATGCAATGCTTGTTGTGCACCAAAGAGGTGGCTCTTGGTGACGAATGATGACATGTCGTCATCTTGCTCGATGAAGAGCGGGTTGGTAGAAGTACTTGGCCTATCCATCATTCCAAGCAAAAATGTGAGTGGGAGAAGGAGAAGAACTTATACCAAATGTACCTTGACCGATGTCGACGATGAATCAAGTTCACTCAAATGCGGACAATGAAATAGCACTATTGGTACCAATTTTTGTCGGTTCTCACACCTACACAAGTAAAAGCTTATGGTGGAGCTTGGTTAGGATGGTGGCACAAAATTTGATGCAATTGTAAGTGAGCTTCAATAATGTTGGAAAAGATTCACAAATTTGCAAATGCAACAAGTAGACCAAGCAAGTAGTGGTACATGGAAACACACACACAAATACATAAGTGGGATTGTGCAAACCAAAAATGAGCCAAAATGTGGAATCCATGAAAATGCTCTTGTTGCATAATACACGAGAGACGTTAGCACGATTGCACAATAGGCGAATACGTAACTTGTGCACAACCTACTAGGCAAAAATGCAACGACCTCTATCCCAAGTATGCTATATGTATGGTATTTCGGTGATATGATCCAAGATGATCGGATATGACAATCTTAATGTAGTACGATGCTATGGTTCTTGCTTATAAGCTCTTTGCTTATCTTTCCCTCTTTGCTTAAAAGCTTGGTTGGCTCTTTCACTTTTGAGCTCTTTTCTCATGCAAAACTTCACAAACCAAGATAGCAATTGTGTATGCGATGACAACTTTGTGACACAAAAGATGATGCTAAGATATGCACCACTATGGTATGGTATGTATGCTATGGAGTATGATCACTAATGTGCACAAGTCATGTTGCCGGCAATACTCAATGGCTAGTCTCGATGGGTAAGCAACGCAAAAGTAAGGCTATTTGGTTCTCAATGCAATTGCAAGGTATAACAAATATGTCATCGAGGTTACCGTCCTTGGCGATGATGAGTCCTTTGCGAAGATGAGCGGTGGTGATGTTGATGTCGAACCGTACCTATATAGCCGAAACACAATAGGACACGGGAACCACAACCCAAAATCTCAAAGACCAAAACATGTCAAAATCGTCATAGGAGGTATGTGTGGATAATGTGGTGTATGTGGGCAGCTGTGGTGGTATAATGGTTTGGAAGATGTGGTGGAAAGTGGCGAAATGGTGGTGGCCAAACTGGAAACTTTCAGTTTCGTCAGGTTTTCTCGGACGTCCGGTGGTCACTGTCGTTTGGTCGTCGGACGTCCGGCTGGGTCCGGTCGTCCGGGTCCTGGGCAAAAATTGGGCACGGGATGAACTGCACGATTTCAGGGTGGATGGAAGTGGTGATGTTGAATTCGAGCGGATTTGTGGATGGAAAGGGTGGGGAGGGTGGGGAAAGCTAGATCCACATGTGGAAACACAAATCCATGGACCAAATCCAACAAAATGTCAACTCACCAACAAATCACAAAAAATTGGGGGCTATTTTTGGTGGGGATTTTCGGATTTAGGACGAAAACAACAAAATCAAGCTAGAAAACACGGGGTAGGGGCTCCAAAAATGTGATCAACGTGGCTCATGATACCAAGATGGTGTAGGGCGGAACCCTATGGGGCCGATCTTTCACGTTTGGAGAGGATCCCTACGAGGAACACGAAGATCGCGCAGAAGGAAACGAGGGAAATCACGGGGAAAAACAAGAGAAACACTCAACCGACATGAATATGATCACACAAGTGCTAGATCATCAAGGCACAAAGTAACACGAGATCCAAAGTCAACAAGGGACGATACAAAGGTAGCCGTTCTTCTCCGTGAGGAGGTCTTGATTGTCTTCTCCGGATGGAGGTCTTGAATCCGGGTGGATCTTATCTGAAGAGATGCGGTCCCTCACAAGGAGTAGATCCGATACGGATGAGCAATGCTCTATCTCAAATGAGCTAAACCAATGCTAACCCTATCTAGGAGGCAGAAGAGGTCTATTTATAGTCAAAGTGCAAATGAGGGGCAAAGTGAAGGGGTACATGGGCCTCAGCCCGCAGCTGGACGCAGCCAGGGTCTGGACGTCCATGAGGTGCCGGTCGTCCGGAGGCTCGCGGGGTCCCGGACGTCCATGGGTCTTTGGATGTCTGTAGATTCCATTCTATGAACGCTGGCACGGACGTCCGGTCTTCCTCGGAAATCCGTATATTTGGTTCTGTTGGCAGGCGCACGGTCGTCTGGAAGGGCTCGGTCGTTCGGAGCCTGGGAGTGGCCAGTCGTCTGGGCTGGGCTGGTCGTCTGAAGCCTGAAGCTCTGGCATGCCTCTCTTCTCTTGGTTGTAGCATCTTCCAGGGGTCGGACGTCCATGCCTGGCCGATCGTCCGGGACCTGTAGCTTCCAAAGCAGTTCTTCCTCTTGATCTTCACGCTTGGTGTCCTCGCCATCTTGGCCATTGAGTGTAGCTGTCCCGTGGCTCTCCTCCAAGTACCTGATCACACACAGAGTCTCCGCATGAGGTAGTAGCCATGTCTCATGAGTAGAGAGAGGGAGTTCGGAGAGGAGCGAGCTCACCTTATCTTTGATAGCCTTTGCTCGAGCTCTTGTCATGGGTCCAAGTGGGTTTGAGGGAGATGTAGGTACGTCCATGGGGATGAGTGAGGGATGCTCCGCATCAACAAGCCTGCATTATGGACCGTCATCTTCACTTCCTCATCTTAAGCCGCCAGTGGCATGACCCGGCCCCTCCTAGGCTGGTCATACCCAGTAGTTATATCCCCAACATTAGGCCCCAAATTGATTTGAACTTGTTCACATCAATCTTCATCACTTGTCTCAGAAGAATCTTCACTTCTCAATTCCTTGCCACTCCACTTTAACTCGCCACGACATCACATTTCAGAATTGTGTTAACCCTCCATGATGTCATTGCGCATTAATTTTGCACAAAGCCCATGATATCTCAATGGATTTTTATCTTAATGGACCTTCTGAAAATTGAGGCATCCACATAGCCACATAATCATTTTTTCGGTCTCCTTGATTACCACGCATGCCATTTATCCGTCTCCTTATAAATAGGGGCAGGGGGTCCTCCTTTCCACTTTCCACCCCTGCCCTCGCGTCTTCTTCCTTCTCGCACCACTCCAGCACCGCCCGAGCTCCGCCGCTGCCATCTCGAGCATCATCAACTCTGGCCGCTGCATCACCCTGAACGCGTCCAGAGATTGTCGTGCTCCTCCTCTATTTCAACAGCATCAGTAAGTACTCTAACTCCCTTGTGTCAGGTCTCCATTAGGGTTTGCCCTAGTTTGTCGAAGTTCGTCATTGTTCCACATCTTCTTCCTCTAGACTGTTGTAGTTCGATCTGAGTATGATTTTGGGGTCACGTGGTATCAGTTTACCGTCCCTTTTGAATCACAGTAGGTACATTTTATCTATATAAGATCCATCCAAACACATGAGCTCTTCTGCTGCCGTAACTTTAGGTTTACCATTTATTTTCCTTTCCTGAACTGCTGTAGATCCAAAGCAATAGGACTGATCTGTAAAACCTGCTTGTTCAGCACTTAGCATAAATTTTACTCGTAGGCTCATAACCATTAGCCCTCCATGGCGGTTTAAGTAGCAATCCGTAACCCGCCAGACGCACACCGGCTTAAATCTGAATCCTACCGCCAATGTTCATCAATGCTATCAAGACCCGGCCACACCTTACCGGCTTAAAAATGCTTTTAACTCTTCATAAAAAAATCATCTTAATTGGGTAGCTTATCATTCGCCGTTATTTCCTTTTTAGGCCAAAAAATGACCAACAATGTTACTTCCTGCAACTGGGTTCTCTCCATTGTAACGGAGCAAACACTTACAGAATATGTTGATACTGGTATCATAGCTGCCAAAGAGATCATCCACTGGTGTGCCCCATAACCGGGTGTAGACAAACCTCAACCCAAGGATAACGAGGTCATAGTATTTGCTGATCATATAAACGGGGCTTCTCCCCGCCCGGATCAAAATTCTTCCGTGATGTGCTACATTTCTTTCAGCTCCATCCTCAAGACATCGGACCCAATTTCGTGTCTAACATCTGCAACTTCCAAGTTTTTTGCAAAGTATACCTTCAGGAAAAACCCAATGTTGACCTCTTCAGAGAATATTTTTATTTGAACCGCCAAAATGAGTTCACAGATGGACCCAGCCTAGAACTTGGCGGAATTTCTATTCAGCGTCGAAGAGATGCAGTTTTCCCTACAGCCAAGCTTCCCAGTCATCCCAAAGACTGGAATCAAACTTGGTTTTACTGCCAAGACACTTCTCTATTTGATGAGAACCCTCTGTCGGGTTTCCGCGAGGACCGGCTTAGCCCAGTGCATCCCCTTCCAGGCTGGCTCACGACCGCTGAACGAGCCAAGTACAGAGCCACTTTCTCCAAGATAAGGGCCTTGCTCGCCAATGGATTGACCGACATTGACCTAGTTCGTTGTTGGGTCGCATGGAGGATTATAACACCGGTGACACCAAGGATCCATTACACCATAGCTTAGTGCGTTTGGATGACAAAGGCATCAATGATATGACCAAGAGCCTGCTTGGGGAATCCTTAGAAAGATGCACTAAAACAGGATTGGACCCTTTCTGCCCTCTTAACCCGCTGATACATCTCCAACGTATCTATATATTTTTATTGTTCCATGCTATTATATTACCTGTTTTGGATGTTTATGGGCTTTACTATACACTTTTATATCATTTTTGGGACTAACCTATTAACTGGAGGCCCAGCCCAAATTGCTTATTTCAGTGTATCACAGAAAAGGAATATCAAACGGAGTCCAAACGGAATGAAACCTTCAGGAGAGATATTTTTGGAACAAACGCGATCCATCAGACTTGGAGTGGACGTCAAGAAGTAAACGAGGCGACCACGAGGCAGGAGGGCGCGCCCCCATCCTCGTGGGCTCCTTGTGGCTCCCCTGACCGACTTCCTTCTCCTATATATACTTGCATACTGATACGTCTCCAACGTATCTATAATTTTTGATTGTTCCATGCTATTATATTACCCCTTTTTGGATGTTTATGGGCTTTATTTTACAAATTTATATCATTTTTGGGACTAACCTACTAACCGGAGGCCCAGCCCGTATTGCTGTTTTTTGCCTATTTTAGTATTTCAAAGAAAAGGAATATCAAACGGAGTTCAAACGGAATGAAACCTTCGGGAGCGTGATTTTTGGAACAAACGTGATCCGGAGGACATGGAGTGCAAGCCAAGAAGCAGCCGAGGCGGCCATGAGATAAGAGGGCGCCCCCCTGTAGGGCGCCCCCTGTCTCGTGGGCCCCTCGGGCGGCCACCGACGTACTTCTTCCTCCTATATATACCTACGTACCCCGAAAACATCCAGGAGCACCACGAAACACAATTTCCACCGCCGTAACCTTCTGTATCCGCGAGATCCCATCTTGGAGCCTTCGCCGGCACTCTACCTGAGGGGGAATCGACCATGGAGGGCCTCTACATCAACATCCTTGCCCCTCCGATGAGTTGTGAGTAGTTTACCACAGACCTACGGGTCCATAGTTATTAGCTAGATGGCTTCTTCTCTCTTTTTGGATCTCAATACAATGTTCTCCCCCTCTCTTGTGGACATCTATTTGATGTAATCTCTTTTTGCGGTGTGTTTATCGAGATCCGATGAATTGTGGGTTTATGATCAAGTTTATCTATGAATGATATTTGAATCTTCTCTGAATTCTTTTATGTATGATTGAGTTATCTTTGCAAGTCTCTTCAAATTATCGGTTTGGTTTGGCCTACTAGATTGATCTGTCTTGCCATGGGAGAAGTGCTTAGCTTTGGGTTCAATCTTGCGGTGTTCTTACCCAGTGACAGAAAGGGTTGCCAGACACGTATTGTATTGTTGCCATCGAGGATAACAATATGGGGTTTATATCATATTGCATAAGTTTATCCCTCTACATCATGTCATCTTGCTTAATGCGTTACTTTGTTCTTTGTGAACTTAGTACTCTAGATGCAGGCAGGAGTCGGTCGATGTGTGGAGTAATAGTAGTAGATGCAGGCAGGAGTCGGTCTACTTGTTTTGGATGTGATGCCTATATACATGATCATGCCTAGATAATCTCATAATTATTCGCTTTTCTATCAATAGCTCGACAGTAATTTGTTCATCCACCGTAATACTTATGCTATCTCGAGAGAAGCCTCTAGTGAAACCTATGGCCCCCGGGTCTATCTCTTATCATATTTGCTTCCAATCTACTTTTATTTGCATCTTTACTTTTTGCATCTATATTATAAAATACCAAAAATATATTTATCTTATTACTATCTCTATCAGATCTCACTTTCGCAAGTGGCCATGAAGGGATTGACAACCCCTTTATTGCGCTGGTTGCGAGTTCTCAGTTTGTTTGTGTAGGTGTGTGGGACTTTTGAGGAGCCTCCTACTGGATTGATACGTTGGTTCTCAAAAATGGAGGGAAATACTTACGCTACACTTGCTGCATCACCCTCTCCTCTTCGAGGAAAAGCAACGCAAGCTCAAGACATAGCAAGAAGGATTTCTGGCGCCGTTGTCGGGGAGGTCTTCGCTCAAGTCAGGACATACCAAGTACCCATCACAAACCCATCTCCCTCGCATTTACATTATTTGCCATTTGCCTCTCGTTTTCCTCTCCCCCACTTCACCCTTGCCGTTTTATTCGCCCTCTCTTTCCCAATCTCCTCCTCTCTTTTCGCTTGCCTTTTTATGCTTGCTTGTGTGTTGGATTACTTGTTGCCATGGCGCAAGATAATACCAAATTGTGTGATTTCTCGAACACCAATAATAATGATTTCCTTAGTACTCCGATTGCTCCTCTTAATGATGTTGAGTCTTGTGAAATCAATGCTGCTTTGCTGAATCTTGTTATGAAAGATCAATTTGCCGACCTTCCTAGTGAAGATGTCGCTACTCATCTAAACAACTTTGTTGATTTGTGTGATATGCAAAAGAAGAAAGATATGGATAACAATATTGTCAAATTGAAGTTATTTCTGTTTTCACTTAGAGATCGTGCTAAAGTTTGGTTTTCGTCTTTGCCTAAAAATAGTATTGATTCTTGGAACAAGTGCAAAGATGCTTTTATCTCTAAGTATTTTCCTCCCGCTAAGATTATCACTCTTAGGAATGATATTATGAATTTTAAACAACTTGATCATGAGCATGTTTCCCAATCTTGGGAAAGAATGAAATTTATGCTTCGCAATTGCCCCACTCATGGTTTGAATTTATGGATGATTATACAAAAAAAATATGTCGGGTTGAACTTTGCTTCTAGAAATCTCTTAGATTTGGCCGCGGGAGGCACGTCTATGAAAATCACGTTAGGAGATGCTACAAAACTTCTTGATAATATTATGGCTAATTATTCTCAATGGCACACCGAAAGATCTTCTAGTAAAAAAGTGCATGTTATAGAAGTAATCAATGTTTTGAGTGGAAAGATGGATGAACTTATGAAATTGATTGCTACTAAAAATACTCCTCTTGATCCCAATGATATGCCTTTGTCTTCTTTGATTGAGAATAATAATGAATCTATGGATGTGAATTTTGTTGGTAGGAATAATTTTGGAAACAATGCTTATAGATGAAATTTTAATGCGAGACCTTTCCCTAGTAATTCCTCTAATAATTATGGAAATTCCTAAAATAATTCTTATGGTAATTTTAATAAGATGCCCTCTGATTTTGAGAATAGTGTGAAAGAATTTATGATTTCTCAAAAGAATTTTAATGCTTTGCTTGAAGAAAAATTGCTCAAAGTTGACGATTTGGCTAGGAACGTTGATAGACTTTCGCTTGATGTTGATTCTCTTAAAATTAGATCTTCTCATAAGCATGATATCAATGAGTCTCTCAAATTAATGAGAATTTCCATTGATGAGTGTAAGGAAAGAACCGCTAGATTGCGTGCTAAAAACATAGCTTTATAAAAGCGTGTTCGTCTAGTTTCCATGAAAATAATGATGAAGATCTTAAAGTTATTGATGTGTATCCTATTAGATCTATGTTTTGCAATATGAATTTTGATGATTATGGGACTGATGATGAATCAACTTTGCCTAGAAGGTGTCCCAAGAATTCGGAATCTTTAGATCTTGATGCTAAATTTGGTAAAAGTGAGATTGGAAAGGTCACAACTTCTAATAACATTGAACCTACTATCTCGGATTTCAAGGAATTTCATTATGATAATTGTTCTTTGAAAGGTTGTATTTCCTTGTTGCAATCCATTATTACTTCTCCGCATGCTTATAGTCAAAACAAAGCTTTTACCAAACACATTGTTGATGCCTTGATGCAATCTTTTGATGAAAAACTTAATTTGGAAGTTTATATACCTAGAAAACTTAATGATGAGTGGGAACCTACTATAAATATTAGAATTAAAAATTATGAGTGTTTTGCTTTGTGTGATTTGGGTGTTAGTGTTTCCACAATTCCAAAAACTTTATGTGATATGCTAGATTTCCATGATCTTGATGATTGCTCGTTAAATTTGCACCTTGCGGATTCCACCATTAAAAAACCTATGGGAAGGATCAATGATGTTCTTATTGTTGCAAATAGAAATTTGGTGCCCGTATATTTTATCGTTCTTGATATAGATTGCAATATTTCTTGCCCTATTATTCTTGGTAGACCTTTCCTTAGAACGATTGGTGCGATTATTGATATGAAGGAAGGGAATATTAGATTCCAATTTCCCTTAAAAAAGGCATGGAGAACTTTCCAAGAAAGAAAGTCAAATTACCTTATGAATATATCATGCGTGCTACTTATGAATCAAGTGCCAAAGATGGCACTCGTTAGATCTATCTTAGCTTTTATGCCTAGCTAGGGGCGTTAAACGATAGCGCTAGTTGGGGGGCAACCCAATTTTTTCTTTGTGTTTTTTGTTTTTGTTCCTGTTAAGTAATAAATCTTGCATCTACTCTCTGTTTAGATGTGTTTTTATCTTTTAATTAGTGTTTGTGCCAAGTAGAACCTATAGGATAAACTATGATGATAGTTGATTTGATTCTGCTGAAAAATAGAAACTTTGCGCTCACAAGAAAAAATTCAATAAATCACAGAAACGTGCTTTTGCATTGATTCTTTTTGATGCTGATCAATAAACAAATTTTCCAGTACGTACTATTTTTTTAGGATTTTTATAGTTCCAGAAGTTTGCGTTAGTTACAGATTGCTACAGAATGTTCTGTTTTTGATAGATTCTGTTTTTCATGTGTTGTTTGCTTATTTTGATGCATCTATGGCTAGTAAAATAGTTTATGAACCATAGAGAAGTTGTAATACATTAGGTTTAACACCAAAATAAATAAAGAATGAGTTCATTGTAGTACCTTATGTGGTGGTTTTGTTTTCTTTCACTAACGGAGATTATGAGATTTCCTATTGAGTTTTGTGTTGTGAAGTTTTCAAGTTTTGGGTAAAGCTTTTATGGACTATGGAATAAAGGGTGGCAAGAGCCTAAGCTTGGGGATTCCCAAGGCACCCCAATATATTCAAGGATAGCCAAAAGCCTAAGCTTGGGGATGCCCTGGGAAGGCATCCCCTCTTTCGTCTTCGTTCATTGGTAACTTTACTTGGAGCTATATATTTATTCGCCACATGATATGTGTTTTGCTTGGAGCGTCGTGTATTATATTAGTCTTTGCTTTTTACTTTACCACAATCATCCTTGCTGTACACACTTTTTGGGAGAAGCCTATTTGATTAGAATTTTGTTAGAATACTCTATGTGCTTCACTTATATCTTTTGAGCTTGATAGTTTTTGCTCTAGTGCTTCACTTATATCTTTTAGAGCACGGTGGTGTCTTAATTTTGAAGAAATTTCTAGTCTCTAATGCTTCACTTATATTATTTTGAGAGTCTTTTAGAACAGCATGGTATTTGCTATGGTTACAAAATTGGTCCTAGAATGATGAGCATCCAAGTTGGGTATAATAAAAACTATCATAAGAAGTGAATTGGATGCTATGATCAATTTGATAATTGATAATTGTTTTGAGATATGGAGGTAGTGATATTAGTCATGCTAGTTGGGTGATTATGAGCTTAAAGAATGCTTGTGTTTAAGTTAGCAAGTCCCGTAGCATGCATGTATGGTTAAAGTTGTGTAACAAATTTGAAACATGAAGTGTACCTGGCTTGTGCATCCTTATGAGTGGCGGTCGGGGACGAGCGATGGTCTTTTCCTACCAATATATCCCCCTAGGAGCATGCACATAGTACTCGATTTTTGATGACTTCTAAATTTTTGCAATAGGTATATGAGTTCTTTTGACTAATGTTGAGTCCATGGATTATACACACTTTTACCTTTCCGCCATTGCTAGCCTCTTCGGTATCGTGCATTGCCCTTTCTCACCTTGAGAGTTGGTGCAAACTTCATCGGTGCATCCAAACCCCGTGATACGATACGCTCTATCACACATAAACCTCCTTATATCTTCCTCAAAACAGCCACCATACCTACCTATTATGGCATTTCCATAGCCATTCCAAGATATATTGCCATGCAACTTTCCACCATTCCGTTTATCATCTTCATGACATACGTTACTTTTGTCATATTGCCATTGCATGATCATGTAGTTGACATCGTATTTGTCGCAAAGCCACCATGCATTATTTTTCATACATGTCACTCTTGATTCGTTGCACCATCCCGGTACACCGTCGGAGGCATACATATAGAGTCATATCTTGTTCTAGTTTCGAGTTGTAATTCATATGTTGTAATCAATAAAAGTGTGATGATCATCATTATTAGAGCATTGCCCAAAAGAAAAAAAGGCCAAAAGAAAAAAGGCCCAAAAAAAGAAAAGAAAAAAAGGAAAAGAAAAGAAAAAAAGAAAGAAAAAAGAAGAAGAAAAGGAAATAAAAAGGGCAATGTTACTATCTCTTTTTCCACACTTGTGCTCCAAAGTAGCACCATGTTTTTCATGTAGTGAGTCTCATAAGTTGTCTTTTTCATACTAGTGGGAATTTTTTATTATAGAACTTGGCTTGTATATTCCTATGATGGGCTTCCTCAAATGCCCTAGGTCTTCGTGAGCAAGCAAGTTGGATGCACACCCAGTAGTTTTATTTTGTTGAGCATTCACTTATAGCTCTAGTGCATCTGTTGCATGGCAATCCCTACTCCTCATGTTGACATCAATTGATGGGCATCTCCATATCCCGTTGATTATCCTCGTCAATGTGAGACTTTCTCCTTTTTTGTCTTCTCCACACAATCCCCATCATCATATTCTATTCCACCCATAGTGCTATATCCATGGCTCACGCTCATGTATTGCGTGAAGGTTGAAAAAGTTTGAGATTATTTAAGTATGAAACAATTGCTTGGCTTGTCATCGGGGGTATAGAAGTTGGGAACATCTTTGTGTGACGAAAATGAAGCATAGCCTAACTATATGATTTTGTAGGGATGAACTTTCTTTTGCCATGTTATTTTGAGAAGACATGATTACTTTGATTAGTATGCTTGAAGTGTTACTATTTCTTTTATCAATATGAACTTTTATTTTGAATCATTTGGATCTGAACATTCATGCCACAATAAAGAAAATTACATTGAGAATTATGCTAGGTAGCATTCCACATCAAAAATTTCTTTTTTATCATTTACCTACTTGAGGACGAGCAGGAATTAAGCTTGGGGATGCTTGATACGTCTCCAACGTATCTATAATTTTTGATTGTTTCATGCTATTATATTACCCCTTTTTGGATGTTTATGGGCTTTATTTTATACATTTATATCATTTTTGGGACTAACCTACTAACCGGAGGCCCAGCCCGTATTGCTGTTTTTTTGTCTATTTCAGTATTTCGAAGAAAAGGAATATCAAACAGAATTCAAACGGAATGAAACCTTCGGGAGCGTGATTTTTGGAACGAACGTGATCTGGAGGACTTGGAATGCAAGCCAAGAAGCAGCCGAGGCGGCCACGAGATGGGAGGGCGCCCCCCTGTAGGGCGTGCCCCCCTGTCTCGTGGGCCCCTCGGGCGGCCACCGACGTACTTCTTCCTCCTATATATACCTACGTACCCCAAAAACATCCAGGAACACCACGAAACACAATTTCCACCGCCGTAACCTTCTGTATTCGCGAGATCCCATCTTGGAGCCTTCGCCGGCACTCTAGAGGGGGAATCGACCATGGAGGGCCTCTACATCAACATCCTTGCCCCTCCGATGAGTTGTGAGTAGTTTACCACAGACCTACGGGTCCATAGTTATTAGCTAGATGGCTTCTTCTCTCTTTTTGGATCTCAATACAATGTTCTCCCCCTCTCTTGTGGAGATCTATTTGATGTAATCTCTTTTTGCGGTGTGTTTGTCGAGATCCGATGAATTGTGGGTTTATGATCAAGTTTATCTATGAATGATATTTGAATCTTCTCTGAATTCTTTTATGTATGATTGAGTTATATTTGCAAGTCTCTTCGAATTATCGGTTTGGTTTGGCCTACTAGATTGATCTTTCTTGCCATGGGAGAAGTGCTTAGCTTTGGGTTCAATCTTGCAGCGTTCTTACCCAATGACAGAAAGGGTTGCAAGACACGTATTGTATTGTTGCCATCGAGGATAAAAAGATGGGGTTTATATCATATTGCATGAGTTTATCCCTCTACATCATGTCATCTTGCTTAATGTGTTACTCTGTTCTTTGTGAACTTAATACTCTAGATGCAGGCAGGAGTCGGTCGATGTGTGGAGTAATAGTAGTAGATGCAGGCAGGAGTCGGTCTACTTGTTTTGGATGTGATGCCTATATACATGATCATGCCTAGATAATCTCATAATTATTCGCTTTTCTATCAATTGCTCGACAGTAATTTGTTCACCCACCGTAATACTTATGCTATCTCGAGAGAAGCCTCTAGTGAAACCTATGGTCCCCGGGTCTATCTCTTATCATATTTGCTTCCAATCTACTTTTTATTTGCATCTTTACTTTTTGCATCTATATTATAAAATACCAAAAATATATTTATCTTATTACTATCTCTATCAGACCTCACTTTCGCAAGTGGCCGTGAAGGGATTAACAACCCCTTTATTGCGCTGGTTGCGAGTTCTCAGTTTGTTTGTGTAGGTGCATGGGACTTTTGAGGAGCCTCCTACTGGATTGATACCTTGGTTCTCAAAAACTGAGGGAAATACTTACGGTACACTTGTTGCATCACCCTCTCCTCTTCGAGGAAAACCAACGCAAGCTCAAGACGTAGCACATACCCTGAAAACATCTAGGAGCACCACAAAACCTTGTTTCCACCGCCGCAACCTTCTGTACCTGTGAGATCCTATCTTGGAGCCTTTTCCGATGCTCCGTCAGAGGGGGAATCGATCACGGAGGGGTTCTACATCAACGCCAAAGCCTCCCCAATGAGTTGTGAGTAGTTTACCATAGACCTTCGGGTCCATAGTTATTAGCTAGATGGCTTCTTCTCTCTCTTTTAATCTCAATACAATGTTCTCCTCGATCTTCTTGGAGATCTATTCGATGTAACTCTTTTTGCGGTGTGTTTGCTGAGATCCGATGAATTGTGGGTTTATGATCAAGTTTATCTATGAGAAATATTTGAATCTCCTCTGAATTCTTTTATGTATGATTGGTTATCTTTGCAAGTCTCTTCGAATTGTCAGTTTGGTTTGGCCTACTAGATTGATCTTTCTTGCAATGGGAGAAGTGCTTAGCTTTGGGTTCAATCATGTAGTGTCCTTTCCCAGTGACAGCAGGGGCAACAAGGCACGTATTGTATTGTTGCCATCGAGGATAAAAAGATGGGGTTTATATCATATTGCTTGAGTTTATCCCTCTACATCATGTCATCTTGCCTAATGCGTTACTCTGTTCTTATGAACTTAATACTCTAGATGCATGTTGGATTGTGGTCGATGTGTGGAGTAATAGTAGTAGATATACAATCATTTCGATCTACTTGTCACGGACGTGATGCCTATATACATGATCATGCCTAGATATTCTCATAACTATGCACTTTTTTATCAATTGCTCGATAGTAATTTGTTCACCCACTGTAATACTTATGCTATCTTGAGAGAAGCCACTAGTGAAACCTATGGTCCCCGGGTCTATTTTCCATCATATAAGTTTCCGATCTATTTTATTTTGCAATCTTTACTTTCCAATCTATATCATAAAAATACCAAAAATATTTATCTTATTATTATCTCTATCAGATCTCACTTTTGCAAGTGGCCGTGAAGGGATTGACAACCCCTTTATCGCGTTGGTTGCGAGGTTCCTATTTGTTTGTGTAGGTACGAGGGACTTGCGTGTAGCCTCCTACTGGATTAATACCTTGGTTCTTAAAAACTGAGGGAAATACTTACGCTACTTTGCTGCATCACCCTTTCCTCTTCAAGGGAAAACCAACGCAGTGCTCAAGAGGCAGCAAGAAGGATTTCTAGCGCCGTTGCCGGGGAGGTCTTTGCACAAGTCAAGACATCCCAAGTACCCATCATAAACTCTTCTCCCTCGCATTACATTATTTGCCATTTGCCTCTTGTTTTCCTCTCCCCCACTTCACCCTTGCCATTTTATTCACCCTCTCTTTCCTGTTCGCCTATCTTTTGCTTGCCTCTTGTGTGCTTGTGTGTTGGATTGTTTGTCACGATGGCTCGGGATAATACTAAATTGTGTGACTTTTCCAATACCAACAACAATGATTTTCTTAGCACTCCGATTGCTCCTCTTACCGATGCTAAATCTTGTGAAATCAATGCTGCTTTGTTGAATCTTGTTATGAAAGATCAATTCTCTAGCCTTCCTAGTGAAGATGTCGCTACTCATCTAAACAACTTTGTTGATTTGTGTGATATGCAAAAGAAGAAAGACATGGATAATGATATTGTTAAATTGAAGTTGCTTCCATTTTTGCTTAGAGATCGTGCTAAAACTTGGTTTTCGTCTTTACCTAAAAAAGTATTGATTCATGGAATAAGTGCAAAGATGATTTTATCTCTAAGTATTTTCCTCCCGCTAAGATCATCTCTCTTAGAAATGATATTATGAATTTTAATCAACTTGATCATGAGCATGTTGCACAATCTTGGGAGAGGATGAAACTAATGATTCGCAATTACCCTACTCATGGATTAAATTTATGGATGATCATACAAATTTTTTATGCCGGATTGAATTTTGCTTCTAGAAATCTTTTAGATTCGGCCGCGGGAGGCACTTTTATGGAAATCACTTTAGGAGCTACTAAACTCCTAGATAATATTATGGTTAATTATTCTCAATGGCGCACCGAAAGATCTACTAGTAAAAAAGTTCATGCGATAGAAGAGATTAATGTTTTGAGTGGAAAGATGGATGAACTTATGAAATTGTTTGCTAATAAGAGTGCTCCTATTGATCCTAATGATATGCCTTTGTCTACTTTGATTGAGAATAATAAAGAACCTATGGATGTGAATTTTGTTGGTAGGAATAATTTTGGTAACAATGCTTATAGAGGAAACTTGAATCCTAGGCCGTTTCCTAGTAATTCCTCTAATAATTATGGTAATTCCTACAACAACTCTTATGGAAATTTTAATAATATGCCCTCTGATTTTGAGATTAGTGTTAAAGAACTTATGATCTCTCAAAAGAATTTCAATGCTTTGCTTGAAGAAAAGTTGCCTAAGATTGATGAGTTGGCTAAGAACATGGATGGAATTTCTCTTGATGTTGATTCTTTGAAACTTAGATATGTTCCACCTAAGCATGATATCAATGAGTCTCTCAAAGCCATGAGAATTTCCATTGTTGAGTGCAAAGAAAGAACCGCTAGGATGCGTGCTAAGAAAGATTGCTTTGTAAGAGCGTGTTCTTCTAGTTTTCATGATAATAATGATGAAGATCTAAAAGTGATTGATGTGTCCCCTATTAAATCTTTGTTTTGCAATATGAATCTTGATAATAATGGGACTGGAGATGAGTTAACTTTAGTTAAAAGGTGTCCCAATGATTCGGAGTTTTTAGATCATGATGCAAAATTTGGTAAAAGTGGGATTGGAGAGGTCAAAACTTTACATAGCAATGAACCCACTATTTTGGATCTCAAGGAATTTAATTATGATAATTGTTCTTTAATAGATTGTATTTCCTTGTTGCAATCCGTGTTAAATTCTCCTCATGCTTATAGTCAAAATAAAGCTTTTACTAAACATATTGTTGATGCTTTAATGCAATCTTATGAGGAAAAACTTGAATTAGAAGTTTCTATCCCTAGAAAACTTTATGATGAGTGAGAACCTACTATTTAAATTAATATTAAAGATCATTAATGCTATTCTTTGTGTGATTTGGGTGCTAGTGTTTCCACGATTCCAAAAACTTTGTGTGATGTGTTAGGTTTCAGTGAATTTGATGATTGCTCTTTAAACTTGCACCTTGCGGATTCCACCATTAAGAAACCTATGGGAAGGATTAATTATGTTCTTATTGTTGCAAATAGGAATTATGTGCCCATAGATTTTATCGTTCTTGATATAGATTGCAATCTTTCATGTCCTATTATTATTGGTAGACCTTTCCTTAGAATGATTGGTGCAATTATTGATATGAAAGAAGGAAATATTAGATTCCAATTTCCATTAAGGAAAGGCATGGAACACTTTCCTAGAAAGAAAATAAAATTACCTTGTGAATCTATTATGAGAGCCACTTATGAATTGAATACCAAAGATGGCAATATTAGATCTATTCTCGCTTTTATGCCTAGCTAGGGGCGTTAAACGATAGCGCTTGTTGGGAGGCAACCCAATTTTATTTTTGTTCTTTACTTTTTGCTCCTGTTTAGTATTAAATATTTCATATAGCTTCTATTTAGATGTGGTTTTATGTTTTAATTACTGTTTGTGCCAAGTAGAACCTATAGGATAACCTACGGTGATAGTTAATGTGATCGTGCTGAAAAACAGAAACTTTTGCACGCACGAGAATAATTTTAATAAATCACAGAAACGTGATTTTTAGTTGATTCTTTTTGCAGTAGATTAATATACAAATTGCCTAGTAATTCCTATTTTTTTAGGAGTTTTAGAGTTACAGAAGTATTCTAAAGTTACACATTACTACAGACTGTTCTATTTTTGACAGATTCTGTTTTTCGTGTGTTGTTTGCTTATTTTGATGAATCTATGGCTAGTATC
>NC_041385.1:669158963-669202529 GCF_002162155.2 Triticum dicoccoides | reverse complement strand
ATGAACCATAGAGAAGTTGGAATAAAGTAGGTTTAACACCAATATAAATAAAGAATGAGTTCATTACAGTACCTTAAAGTGGTGGTTTTCTTTCTTGCACTAACGGAGTTTATGAGATTTTCTGTTGAGTTTTGCGTTGTGAAGTTTTCAAGTTTTGGGTAAAGATTTGATGGATTATGGAATAAGGAGTGGCAAGAGCCTAAGCTTGGGGATGACCAAGGCAACCCAAGGTAAAATCAAGGACAACCAAAAGCCTAAGCTTGGGGATGCCCCGGAAGGCATCCCCTCTTTCGTCTTCGTCAATCGGTAACTTTACTTGGAGCTATATTTTTATTCACCACATGATATGTGTTTTGCTTGGAGCGTCTTGTATGATATGAGTTTTTTCTTTTTATTTTACCACAGTAATCCTTGTTTTACACACCATTTGGGAGAGACACACATGATTCGGAATTTATTAGAATACTCTATGTGCTTCACTTATATCTTTTGAGCTAGACAGTTTTGCTCTAGTGCTTCACTTATATATTTTTAGAGCACGGCGGTGGTTTCATTTTGTAGAAATTATTGATCTCTCATGCTTCACTTATATTATTTTGAGAGTCTCTTAGAATAGCATGGTATTTTCTATGGTTATAAAATTGGTCCTAATATGATGGGCATCCAAGTTGGGTATAATAAAAACTATCATATAGAGTGCATTGAACACTATGATCAATTTGATACTTGATAATTGTTTTGAGATATAAAGTTGGTAATGTTAGAGTCATGCTAGTTGGGTAATTATGAAATTGAGAAATACTTGTGTTAAAGTTGGCAAGTCCCATAGCATGCACGTATGGTAAAAGTTGTGTGACAAATTTGTAGCATGGGGTGCTCTTTGATTGCCTTCCTTATGTGTGGATGTCGGGATCGCATGATGGTTAACTCCTACCAACCCTTCCACTAGGAGCATGCATAGTAGTACTTTGCTTCGAGGGCTAATTAACTTTTTCAATAAGTATATGAGTTCTTTATGACTAATGTGAGTCCATGGATTGTACGCACTCTTACCCTTCCATCATTGTTAGCCTCTACGGTACCGTGCATTGCCCTTTCTCACCTTGAGAGTTGGTGCAAACTTCGCCGGTGCATCCAAACCCTGTGATACAATATGCTCTATCACACATAAACCTCCTTATATCTTCCTCAAAACAGCCACCATACCTACCTATTATGGCATTTCCATAGCCATTCCGAGATATATTGCCGTGCAACTTTCCACCGTTCCGTTTATTATGACACGCTCCATCATTGTCATATTGCTTTTGCATAATCATGTAGTTGACATAGTATTTGTGGCAAGGCCACCTTTATAATTATTTCATACATGTCACTCTTGATTCATTGCATATCCCGGTACACTGTCGGAGGCATTCACATAGTCATATTTTGTTCTAAGTATCGAGTTGTAATTCTTGAGTTGTAAGTAAATAAAAGTGTGATGATCTTCATTATTAGAGAATTGTCCCAAGTGAGGAAAGGATGATGGAGACTATGATTCCCCCACAAGTCGGGATGAGACTTCAGACTTTATGAAAAATAAAGGAGGCCAAAGAAACCCAAATAAAAAAAGAGGCCAAAGAAGCCCACCAAAATAAAAAAAATGAGAGAAAAAGAGAGAAGGGACAATGTTACTATCCTTTTCCGCACTTGTGCTTCAAAGTAGCACCATGATCTTCATGATAGAGAGTCTCCTATGTTGTCACTTTCATATACTAGTGGGAATTTTTCATTATAGAACTTGGGTTGTATATTCCAATGATGGGCTTCCTCAAAATGCCCTAGGTCTTCATGATCAAGCAAGTTGGATGCACACCCACTTAATTTCTTTTGTTGAGATTTCATACATTTGTAGCTCTAGTGCATCCGTTGCATGGCAATCCCTACTCCTCATGTTGACATCAATTGATGGGCATCTCCATAGCCCGTTGATTAGCCTTGTCAATGTGATACTTTCTCCTTTTTTGTCTTCTCCACACAATCTCCATCATCATATTCTATTCCACCCATAGTGCTATATCCATGGCTTACGCTCATGTATTGCGTGAGAGTTGAAAAAGCTGAAGCGCGTTAAAAAGTATGAACCAATTGCTTGGCTGAACTGGGTTGTGCATGATGGGAGTATTTTGTGTGACGAAAATGAAGCATAGCCTAACTATATGATTTTGTAGGGATAAGCTTTCTTTGGCTATGTTATTTTGATAAGACATGATTACTTGTTAGTATGCTTGAAACTATTTTTATGTTAATATGAACTTTTATCTTGAATCATTTGGATCTGAACATTCATGCCACAATAAAGAAAATTACTAAAAGAACATGCGGTGCCCCCATGTTTGGTTTTGGCAATTGATGACAATCTCTATGGACTAATGGTTGCCTTGAGTTATATTTGAAGGGTTTGTCCATAGGCTTTTCTTGGAGTTCATTTGTTGGTTTCAAGGAGAGTTTGTGATGACCACGGTGCTATTAAGGAATTATCCAAAGACCGGTCATGTGAGTGTTGAGCTTATTGCAAGCATGTCTTGAAGAATAAGATTGTGTGATCATTCATGTCCACCTTCAAGACATCATCCAAATGAAGAGAGTTGGAAAGATTCAACACACAAAGCGCACAAGATGTACCGAGGGATCAAGTGATCCCATGGTATGGTAAGCATTGTCCATTATGCTTTGTGTGCTAACCCATGGTCTTCGTGAGAGTTCTTTGTGGGGTTAGGTTGCGGTGTGCAAGTTCAAGTGATGCATCACGAAGAGATCAAGTGCTTGAAGCTTGCCATCCATTGTGGTGACAATGGACTTGTGAAGATGAGCGGAAGAGTGGCCCAGCCATAGTGGAGTATGGGGGAGCAATCAACTAGTCTTCATCGAGCCAACGCAATCAAGAAAGGTGCTCCAACTTGAGGAGGAGTAGATCGTCATCATCTAGCTCAAGTGGACGTTGTGCAAGGCAGAGGTTTGCCCTTGATAGTTTTTCTATTTTACCGGTCTCATGGTGGTAGTTGGGAGACCGGGTTTTAGGATCGATTGTCATACTATCAAGGGGGGCTCTCGATGAGTTGCTTGATTGTATTGTTCGTAGAGAGCTCAAACCATTGCATCCTTGCACCATCTTTATTGGTTCTTTTTTGGTTCTTCTCCTTGTGAGATTTGGAGCTTTTGGTCATTTTCATGACAAGCTCGAGTTCATCGAAAACGGAGTTCACATGCATCTTCTATGATGTTATCGATGTTGGAGGTTCTGCCGGTTCTTCTCTACTGGAGGTTTCTCTCCTCTCTTGTTAGGCATACCTTCCCTGCCTCTTCTTGTTTTGATGCTACTCGTTGTCTTGTATCCAACAAGCTTGAGTTTGCTCAATTCGGAGCTCATTTGCAGAAGTTATGGCAGTTCTGGTTTTATTGTTTCCCTCTATTGTCTTCTCTGCAAAATGAAGGACTCCTAGTGTTGCTGATCTGGGGCATGCGGTAGTACTGCTCTCCGGAGCGGTAGTACCGCAGTCTCCTGCGGTAGTACTACCGGTGCACACGGTAGTACCGCTCTGTGGGAGCGGTAGTACCGTGACCTTAGGCCAAGCGCAGCTGCTCGAGCGGTTGTAGGGGCGGATGTAATTTTTTACATCCGTGCCCTACGCGGTAGTACCGCGCCGCGGGCGCGGTAGTGTCGTGGGCTCTGGCCAGGCTTAGCGGCATGAGCGGAAGTAGGGGCAGATGTAATTTTTTACATCCGCGCCCTACGCGGTAGTACCGCTCTTCGTGTGCGGTAGTACCGTGCCGGAGTTTTGCGCAGGTCCTCCCTCAGCGGAAGTAGGTACAGAAGTAATTTTTTACTTCCGTGCTTTCTCTGTGCCTAGTGTTGCCTGCCTTACGGTAGTACCGTAGGGGCGCGCGGTAGTACCGCTCCGGCCAGTACCGCAACCTGCAGCAGTAGTACCGCAGCCAACCGCGGTAGTACCGCAGCTCCGTGCGGTAGTACCGCGTCGTGCGGGCTGAGTGAGGGGATAATGGTTGGATTTCTCCCCACCTATAAAAGGGGGTCTTCTTCCCCTTTGAGACCTTATCCTTTGAGCTCGTGTTCTTCCCCCATTGTTTACCTTCCCCGAGCTTGCTATCTCCCAATCCCTCCATGGATTCTTGCTAGTTTTGGGGGGAAAAGAGAGAGGAGATCTAGATCCATGTTTCCACCAATCACTTTCTCCTCTAAGTGAGGGGAACCCCCTTGGATCTAGATCTTGGAGTTCTTCGTGTTCTTCTTTCGTTCTTCCTGTCATTTTCCTCCCTAACATTAGTTGCTTTGGTGGGATTTGGGAGAGAAGGACTTCGGCACTCCGTGTGCCCTTGCCATTGCATTTGGTGCATCAGTTTGAGTTCTCCACGCGATACATGGAAGTTACAAGTTGAGAATCTTATTACTCTTGGGTGCTTGGTGCCCTTGAGCTTGTTCCTCTTGGGTGCTTGGGTGCCCTAGACGGTTGGTGGTGTTCGGAGCTCAATCATTGTGGTGTAAAGCTCCGGGCAAGCGTTGGGGTCTCCAATTAGGTTATGGAGATCACCCCGAGCATTTTGACGGATTCCGGTGACTGCCCCCAAGGGTTGCCAAAGTGTACGGGTTCGGTGACCGCCCCCAAGGGTTGCCATTTGTACGGGTTCAGTGACCGCCCTCAAGGGTCCCTTAGTGGAATCACGGCATCTTGCATTATGCGAGGGCGTGAGGAGATTACGGTGGCCCTAGTGGCTTCTTGGGGAGCATTGTGCCTCCACACCGCTCCAAACGGAGATTAGCATCCGCAAGGGTGTGAACTTCGGGATACATCATCGTCTCCGCGTGCCTCGGTTATCTCTTACCCGAGCCATTTACTTATGCACTTTACTTTGTGATAGCCATATTGTTCTTGTCATATATCTTGCTATCACATAGTTGCTTATCTTGCTTAGCATAAGTTGTTGGTGCACATAGGTGAGCCTAGTTGTTGTAGGTTTTGTGCTTGACAAATTAACCGTTAGGTTTATTCCGCATTTGTTCAAGCCTAAACCGTAATTATTTTAAAACGCCTATTCACCCCCCCCCCTCTAGGCGACATCCAAGATCTTTCAATTACATTGAGAAATATGTTAGGTAGCATTCCACATCAAAAATTTTGTTTTTATCATTTACCTACTCGAGGACGAGCAGGAATTAAGCTTGGGGATGCTTGATACGTCTCCAACGTATCTATAATTTTTTATTGTTCCATGCTATTATATTACCTGTTTTGCATGTTTATGGGCTTTACTATACACTTCTATATCATTTTTGGGACTAACCTATTAACCGGAGGCCCAGCCCAAATTGTTGTTTCTTTGCCTATTTCAGTGTTTCGTAGAAAAGGAATATCAAACGGAGTCCAAACGGAATGAAACCTTTGGGAGATATTTTTGGAACAAACGCAATCCAGGATACTTGGAGTGGATGTCAAGAAGTAAACGAGGCGGCCACGAGGCAGGAGGGCGCGCCCCCACCCTCGTGGGCCCCTCATGGCTCCCCTGACCGACTTCCTTCGCCTATATATACTTGCATACCCTGAAAACATCCAGGAGCACCACAAAACCCTATTTCCACCGCCGCAACCTTCTGTACCCATGAGATCCCATCTTGGAGCCTTTTCCGGCGCTCCGCCGGAGGGGAAATCGATCACGGAGGGCTTCTACATCAACGCCAAAGCCTCTTTGATGAGTTGTGAGTAGTTTACCACAGACCTTCGGGTCCATAGTTATTAGCTAGATGGCTTCTTCTCTCTCTTTGAATCTCAATACAATGTTCTCCTCGATCTCCTTGGAGATCTATTTGATGTAACTCTTTTTGTGATGTGTTTGTCGAGATCCGATGAATTGTGGGTTTATGATCAAGTTTATCTATGAGAAATATTTGAATCTCCTTTGAATTCTTTTATGTATGATTGGTTATCTTTGCAAGTCTCTTCGAATTATCAGTTTGGTTTGGACTACTAGATTGATCTTTCTTGCAATGGGAGAAGTGCTTAGCTTTGGGTTTAATCTTGCGGTGTCCTTTCCCAGTGACAGCAGGGGCAGCAAGGCACGTATTGTATTGTTGCCATCGAGGATAAAAAGATGGGGTTTATATCATATTGCTTGAGTTTATCCCTCTACATCATGTCATCTTGCATAACGTGTTACTCTGTTCTTATGTACTTAATACTATAGATGCATGCTGGATAGCGGTCGATGTGTGGAGTAATAGTAGTAGATGCAGAATCGTTTTGATCTACTTGTTGCGGACGTGATGCCTATATACATGATCATGCCTAGATATTCTCATAACTATGCACTTTTCTATCAATTGCTCGACAGTAATTTGTTCACCCACCGTAATACTTATGCTATCTTGAGAGAAGCCACTAGTGAAACCTATGGCCCCCGGGTCTATTTTCCATCATATAAGTTTACGATCTATTTTATTTTGCAATCTTTACTTTCCAATCTATATCATAAAAATACCAAAAATATTTATCTTATTATTATCTCTATCAGATCTCACTTTTGCAAGTGGTCGTGAAGGGATTGACAACCCCTTTATTGTGTTGGTTGCGAGGTTCTTACTTGTTTGTGTAGGTACGAGGGACTTGCGTGTAGCCTCCTACTAGATTGATACCTTGGTTCTCAAAAACTGAGGGAAATACTTGCACTAGTTTGTTGCATCAACCTTTCCTCTTCAAGAGAAAACCAACGCAGTGCTCAAGAGGTAGCACCCGCCTCCTCCTGTAAGTAATCAATGCACACCTTACCTGTTTACATTAACATGCATATCCCTTATTTTCATTTTGATTTGGACAGGCCAACTCTGCCTTCTGGAAGAAAAAGTACCAGGAAAAGGAGAAGGCGGCTCAAAAACCCAGAACCAATACCAAGGCCTCAAAAAGCGCAAGGAGAAAACTGATTTCTCAGAACTCTTTGATCTTGATGATGATGATGATGAGTCAGAGGTAGAACCTGACTCCCTTGGCTCACTCTTTATACATCTTATTGACGTTGACCTCTCTCAGGATGACACGAAGGCCAGCCAGGAAGATGATGACGAGGTAACTATCATTTCCTCCGACTCGGAGCCTTTGCCAAGACAGAAAATCCAACGTGTGACCCGGAAAGTAAGATTTTCACACCCTTTAACTTACTTCGATCCAAACTTTATTTTGAAGCAACAACAATATGAGACCCGTCGCCAGACCTGGAACAGCGGGGGCGGAGAGTTATCCTCCGGCTTACCCAACACCCCAGTTCGCAAGCACCGGAAAGAGGTGCCTCAAACTTCAAACTCTTCTTATCCCAAGGCAGGTCTTATTCATTGTCCACTTAATCCTTCTGACTCCTACCAGGGAACCTCAAATTCCTCTTCTGGCGACTCAAACAGAATTCAGTTGCCGGCTTTCAAGACTGCCCCTAGGTAATGATTTAATCTTTGTTTCAACTTTGTAAACACTTCATATTAACCTTTCTTATTTCTTTTAGAAGCAGGGCTAAACCAAGCAACAAAACCAAGACAGTCAAGCCAACTGAAGACCCCCAGGCTAATGACCCGGAGAAACAACTGCCGGAGTCTAAAGCTTCAATCCAGAATGCTGAAGGCATCATCGACGAGGTGCCACCAGAGATACCAGAGACTCCTGTGGACCCTATGACCATTGACTCTTCAGGTGCTAAGCCGCCGAGCCCTGCCAAGTTGGCTGAAGAAACTCAAGATGTTCTTATCACTGGCACTAGCTACACAGAGCCAGGAAATCCCACAGTCTTGGACAAGCATACTGCCAAGGAGGAGCTTGTCGAGAGGCGGAAGGTCAAGTTTGATCTGTCCAATTATTCTCAACTAGGCGTCAATGAACTCCTCTCTGGCTATCTTAGCCAAGTTCATGCTGGCCGCGATCTTGAGATGGGCATCGTCAAGTAGATGCACCAAAAATATGAGGTAAAAACCTCTACTTCCGTTATTAATATATATCTTCCAGACCCCAAGTCTTAGCCATAGGATAAATTTAACAGAGTATGGCGAAGACTTCAATTAGCATAGACTAAAATGCTTCAAGCCGTAGCCCCCATGAGCCGGCTTATCTTGATAAAGTGGAGTTGGCTCATTCTCATTAATAGAATAAAACTTCCAGGTCCTATCCCTCATGGGCCGGCTTAGCTTGAAAAAGCTGAGCCGGTTCATTCTCAATATGTGAAAGAATTCCAAAACCTAACCCTCATGGGCCGTTTTAGCTTAACCAAGCTGAAACGGTTCATACTCGATATGGGAGAGAATTCCAGAACCTAGGTCAGGAGACCCACGAGGGGTCCACGAGGCAAGGGGCACGCCCTCCATGCTCGTGGCTGCCTTTTTGTGTCTCCGACTTCATCTCCAAGTCTCCTGGTTTGCTTCTGGTCCAAGAAAGATCATCGCGAAAGTTTCATTCCGTTTCGACTCCGTTTGGTATTTCTTTTCTGCGAAACTCTAAAACAGGCAGAAAAACAAAAACTGGCACTGGGCTCTCGGTTAATAGGTTAGTCCCAAAAATAATATAAAATTGCATATTAATGCATATAAAACATCTAAAACAGATAATATAAGCATGGAACAATCAAAAATTATAGATACATTGGAGACGTATCAAGCATCCCCAAGCTTAATTCTTACTCGTCCTCGGGTAGGTAAATGATAAAAACAGAATTTTTGATGTGGAATGCTAGCTAACATATTTATACATGTAATTTTCTTTATTGTGGCATGAATGTTCAGATCCGAAAGATTCAAAACAAAAGTTTAATATTGACATAAAAACAGTAATACTTCAAGCATACTAACAAAGCAATCATGTCTTCTCAAAATAACATGGCCAAAGAAAGTTATCCCTACAAAATCATATAGTATGGCTATGCTCTATCTTCATCACACAAAATATTTAAATCATGCACAACCCCGATGACAAGCTAAGCAATTGTTTCATACTTTTGATGTTCTCGAACTTTTTCAATCTTCACGCAGTACATGAGCATGAGCCATGGAATTAGCACTATGGTGGAATAGAGTATGGTGGTTGCGGAGAAGACAAAAGGAGAAGATAGTCTCACATCAACTAGGCATATCAATGGGCTATGGAGATGCCCATCAATAGATATCAATGTGAGTGAGTAGGGATTGCCATGCAACAGATGCACTAGAGCTATAAATGTATGAAAGCTCAAAAAGAAACTAAGTGGGTGTGCATCCAACTTGCTTGATCACGAAGACCTAGGGAAATTTGAGGAAGCCCATCATTGGAATATACAAACCAAGTTCTATAATGAAAAATTCCCACTAGTATATGAAAGTGAAAAAATAGGAGACTCTCTATCATGAAGATCATGGTGCTACTTTGAAGCACAAGTGTGGAAAAAGGATAGTAACATTAGCCCTTCTCTCTTTTTCTCTCATTTTTTTGGGCCTTTGTCTTTTTTTATGGCCTCTTTTTTTTCTTCGTCCAGAGTCTCATCCCGACTTGTGGGGGAATCATAGCCTCCATCATCCTTTCCTCACATGGGACAATGCTCTAATAATGAAGATCATCACACTTTTATTTACTTACAACTCAAGAATTACAACTCAATACTTAGAACAAAACATGACTATGTGAATGCCTCCGGTGGTGTACCGGGATGTGCAGTGACTCAAGAGTGACATGTATGAAAGAATTATGAACAGTGGCTTTGCCACAAATACGATGTCAACTACATGATCATGCAAAGCAATATGACAATGATGAATCGTGTCATAATAAACAACACGGTGGAAAGTTGCATGGCAATATATCTCGGAATGGCTATGGAAATGCCATAATAGGTGGGTATGGTGGCTCTTTTTAGGAAGGTATATGGTGGGTGATGGTACCGCCGAAAGTTGCATGGTACTAGAGAGGCTAGCAATGGTGGAAGGGTGAGAGTGCGTATAATCCATGGACTCAACATTAGTCATAAAGAACTCACATACTTATAGTAAAAATCTATTAGTTATCAAAATGAAGTACTACACGCATGCTCCTAGGGGGATAGATTGGTAGGAAAAGACCATCGCTCATCCCCGATCGCCACTCATAAGGAAGACAATCAAAAAATAAATCATGCTCCAACTTCATCACATAACGGTTCACCATACGTGCATGCTACAGGAATCACAAACTTTAACACAAGTATCTCTAAAATTCACAACTACTCAGCATGACTCTAATATCACAATCTTCATATCTCAAAACAATCATAAAGAATAAAACTTCTCATAGTATTCAATGCACTTCATATGAAAGTGTTTATTATATCCCTCTTGGATGCACATCATATTAGGACTAAATTTATAACCAAAGCAAATTACCATTCTGTTTTAAGAGACTCTCAAAATAATATAAGTGAAGCACGAGAGTTCAACAATTTCTATAAAATAAAACCACCGCCGTGCTCTAAAAAGATATAAGTGAAGTACTAGAACAATAATGTCTAGCTCAAAAGATATAAGTGAAGCACATAGAGTATTCTAATAAATCAGGATTCATGTGTTTCTCTCCCAAAAGGTGTGTACAGCAAGGATGATTGTGGTAAACTAAAAAGCAAAGACTCAAATTATACAAGATGCTCCAAGCAAAACACATATCATGTGGTGAATAAAAATATAGCCTCAAGTAAAGTTACTGATAGATGAAGACGAAAGAGGGGATGCCTTCCGGGGCATCCCCAAGCTTAGGCTTCTGGTTGTCCTTGAATATTACCTTGGGGTGCCTTGGGTATCCCCAAGATTAGGCTCTTCCCACTCCTTATTCCATAGTCCATCAAATCCTTACCCAAAACTTGAAAACTTCACAACACAAAACTCAACAGAAGATCTCATGAGCTCCGTTAGTATAAGAGAACAAATCACCACTTTAAGGTACTGTTGCAAACTCATTCTTTATTTATATTGGTGTAATATCTACTGTATTCCAACTTTTCCATGGTTCATACCCCCCATACTACCCATAGATTCATCAAAATAAGCAAACAACGCACAAAAAACAGAATCTGTCAAAAACAGAACAGTCTGTAGTAATCTGTAACTCTCGAATACTTCTGTAACTCCAAAAATCCTGATAAATTAGAAAAACCTGAGAAATTTGTGTACCAATCCAGAGAAAAAGAATCAGATCGAAAGCATGTTTCTGTGAATTTCGAAAACTAATTTACTAGGTGCAAAAGTTTCTGATTTTCAGCAGGATCAACACAATTATCACCGTAAGCTATCCTAAAGGTTTAACTTGGCACAAACACTAATTAAAACATAAAACAAAATATAACCAGAGGCTAGATGAATTATTTATTACTAAACAAGAACAAAAAGTAAAGAACAAAAACAAAATTGGGTTGCCTCCCAACAAGCGCTATTGTTTAATGCCCTTAGCTAGGCATTGATAATTTTTCAATGATGCTCACATAAGAGAGAAGAATTGAAGCACAAACAGAGCATCATAAAACAAGTGACAAAAACATCTAAGTCTAACATACTTCCTATGCATAGGCATTTTATAAGCAAACAAATTATCATGGCAAGCAAAAACTAGCATATGCAAGGAAGAAGAAAGAGACGATGGCAATCTCAGCATAAAGAGAGGTAATTTAGTAACATGAAAATTTCTATAACCATATTTTCCTCTCTCATAATAATTACATGTAGGACCATAAGCAAATTCAACAAAATAGCTATCACATAACATATTCTCAACACGATCCACATGCATACGAAGTTGACACTCTTCCAAAATAGTGGGATTAACATTAACTAAAGTCATGACCTCTCCAAACCCACTTTTATCAAAAAATTCATAAGATTGAACATTCTCCAAATATGTAGGATCTAAAGTTGACACACTTCCAAACCCACTTTCAGTATTATTGCAAAAATTATTATCAATCTCATATTCATCATGGGGCTTAAATAAAATTTCAAGATCATAAGAAGAATCACCCCAATCATGATCATTGCAACAAGTAGTATACATAGCAAGATTAGCATCCCCAAGCTTAGGGTTTTGCATATCATTAACACAATTAACCTTAATAGAATTTATAATAACATCATTGCAATCATGCTTTTCATTCAAAGATCTATGGTGAATCACTTCATAAAGCACTTCATCACAATTTTCAGATTCACGGATTTCAAGCAAAACCTCATAAAGATAATCTAGTGCACTCAACTCACTAGCAATAGGTTCATCATAATTGGATTTCTTAAAAGGATCCATAAAATTTTAGCAAGCGAAGATGCAAGCAAAAAGAAGGCACATGGTAACACGAGCGAACAAAAGATCAAATGAAAGAAGGGCGAAGAAAAGGCAAATCTTTTCGAAAATCATTTTAGAGGTGGGGGAGAGGAAAACGAGAGGCGAATGGAAAATAATGTAATGCAGGAGAGGAGAGTTTATGATGGGTACTTGGTATGGCTTGACTTAACATAGATCTCCCTGGCAACGGCGCCAGAAATTCTTCCTGCTCCCTCTTGAGCTTGCGTTGGTTTTTCCCTTGAAGAGGAAAGGGTGATGCAGCAAAGTAGAGTAAGTATTTCCCTTATTTTGAGAACCAAGGTATAAATCCAGTAGGAGACAACGCACAAGTCACTAAATACCTGCACAAACAATCAACAACTTGCACCCAACGTGATAAAGAGGTTGTCAATCCCTTCATGGTTACTTGCGAAAGTGAGATCTGATAAAGATAGATAAACGGTAAAGTAAATATTTTTGGTTTATAGATCGGAAAGTAAAAGATTGCAAAATAGTAGATCATAAACTAGTATGATGTAAAAGAGAACTTATATGATGGAAAAGAGAACCGGGGGCCATAGGTTTCACTAGTGGCTTCTCTCAAGATAGGAAACATTACGGTGGGTGAACAAATTACTGCCGAGCAATTGATAGAAGAGTGGATAATTATGATGATATCTAAGTTAATGATCATGAACATAGGCATCACGTCCGTGTCAAGTAGACCGAAAAGATTCTGCATCTACTACTATTACTCCACACATCGACCGCTATCCATCATACATCTGGAGTATTAAGTTCATAAAGAACGGAGTAACACATTAAGTAAGATGACATGATGTAGAGGAATTAACTCAAGCAATATGATGAAACCCCATCTTTTTATCCTCGATGGCAACAATACAATACATGCCTTGCTGCCCCTACTGTCACTGGGAAAGGACACCGCAAGATTGAAATCAAAGCTAAGCACTTCTCCCATTGCAAGGAAAACCAATCTAGTAGGCCAAACTAAACCGATAATTCGAAGAGACTTGCAAAGATATCAAATCATGCATATAAGAATTCAAAGAAGACTCAAATAATATTCATAGATAATCTGATCATAAATCCACAATTCGTTGGTTCTCGGCAAACACACTGCAAAAGAATATTACATCAAATAAATCTCCAAGAACATCAAGGAGGACATGGTATTGAGAATCAAAGAGAGAGAATAAGCCATCTAGCTACTAGCTATGGACCCGTAGGTCTATGGTAAACTACTCACGCTTCACCGGAAGGGTAATGGTGTTGATGTAGAAGCCCTCCGTGATCGAATCCCCCTCCGACAGGACGCCGGAAAAGGCCCCTAGATGGGATCTCATGGGTACAAAAGGTTGCGGCGGTGGAAAAGTGGTTTCGTCGCTCCCCATAATGATTTTGGGGTATAAAGTATATATAGGCGAAGGAACTAGGTCAGGAGACCCACGAGGGGCCCACGAGGCAGGGGAACACGCCTTACCCCCTGGGCGCGCCCTCCACCCTCATGGCCGCCTCGTTGCGTCTCCGACTTCATCTCCAAGTCTCCTGGTTTGCTTCTAGTCTAAGAAAGATCATCGCGAAAGTTTCATTCCTTTGGTATTCCTTTTCTGCGAAACTCTAAAACAGGCAAAAAGACAGAAACTAGCACTGGGCCCTCAATTAATAGGTTAGTCCCAAAAATAATATAAAATTGCATATTAATGCATATAAAACATCCAAAACAGATAATATAATAGCATGGAACAATCAAAAATTATATATATGTTGGAGACGTATCAATGGGCCGCACCTGAGGGAAAGTAAACAGGAGAAGAGAGAAGGAAGGGGAGGGATTTGGCCTCCCCCTTCCGTCCCTCCTCCTTCCTCTTTCCTTCCCCCTTCGGTGGATATGGTAAGGGGGAGGCCGAATTGGGAGGTGCCCAAGTAGGATTCCTCCTACTTGGGGCGCCCCCTTGGCTACCCCTCTCCCTCCCACCTATATATATGAAGGGGGAGGTGCCTAGAACACACAATATTGATTCCTAGCCGTGTGCGGCGCCCCCCTCCATAGTTTACGCCTTCGGTCATATTCATGTAGTGCTTAGGCGAAGTCCTGCGTAGATCACTTCACCATCACCGTCACCAGGCCGTTGTGTTGACGCAACTCTCCCTCAACACTTTGCTGGATCAAGAGTTCGAGGGACGTCATCGAGTTAAACGTGTGTAGAACTCAGAGGTGTCGTACATTTGGTACTTGATCGGTCGAAACGAGAAGAAATTCGACTGCATCAACCGAGTTAACAAATGCTTCCGCTTTCCGTCTACGAGGGTACGTAGACACACTCTCCCCCTCTCGTTGATATGCATCTCCTAGATAGATCTTGTGTGAGCGTAGGAATTTTTCTGAAATTGCATGCTACGTTTCCCAACAATTTCCACTTACTAAGAGCGCTTCACTCCCCGGGAATGGCGCCAGAAAAGAGCCTTGATGACCCACAAGTATAGGGGATCAATCATAGTCCTTTCGATAAGTAAGAGTGTTGAACCCAATGAGGAGCAGAAGGAAATGACAAGTAGTTTTCAGCAAGGTATTCTGTGCAAGCACTGAAATTATAAGTAACGAGTAGTTTGATAGCAAGATAATTTGTAACGAGCAAGTAACGTTAACGGTAACAAAAGTGCAGCAAGGTAGCCCAATCCTTTTGAGGTGAAGGACAGGCCAAAACGGTCTCTTATGATAAGCAAAGCGTTCTTGAGGGTACACGGGAATTTCATCTAGTCACTTTCATCATGCTGGTTTGTTTTGTGATCACTACTTTGATAATTTGATATGTGAGTGGACCGGTGCTTAGGTGTTGTTCTTACTTGAACAAGCCTCCTACTTATCATTAACCCCCTTGCAAGCATCCGCAACTACGATAAAAGTATTAAGAATAAATCTGACCATAACATTAAACTTTTGGATCAAAATCGTTCCCTTACGGAATAGCGGATAAACTAGGGTTTAAGCTTCTATCACTCTCACAACCCGTCATCTAATAACTACTCCATAATGCATTCCCTTAGGCCCAAATATGGTGAAGTGTCATGTAGCTGACGTTCACATGACACCACTAAGGGAATCACAACATACATACCATCAAAATGTCGAACACATATCAAGTTCACATGATTACTTGCAACAAGATTTCTCCCGTGACCTAACTACTCACAAATGATAATCATGCTCAAGATCAGGGGATATTAAATAGCATATTGGATCTGAACATATAATCTTCCTCCGAATAAACCATATAGTAATCAACTACATGAAGGAAATATGCCCTAGAGGCAATAATAAAGCTATTCTTTATATTTCCTTATATCATGATAAATATTTATTATTCATGCTAGAATTGTATTAACCGGAAACTTAGTACATGTGTGAATACATAGACAAAACATAGTGTCCCTAGTATGCCTCTACTTGACTAGCTTGTTAATCAAAGATGGTTATGTTTCCTGACCATAGACATCTGTTGTCATTTGATGAACGGGATCACATCATTAGGAGAATGATGTGATGGACAAGACCCATCCGTTAGCTTAGCATTATGATCGTTACAATTTAATTTCTACTGCTTTCTTCATGACTTATACATGTTCCTCGGACTATGAGATTATGGAACTCCCGAATACCAGAGGAACACCTTGTGTGCTATCAAACGTCACAACATAACTGGGTGATTATAAAGATGCTCTACAAGTGTCTCCAAAGGTGTTTGTTGGGTTGGCATAGATCAAGATTAGGATTTGTCACTCCGTGTTTCAAAGAGGTATCTCTGGGCCCTCTTGGTAATACTCATCACTATAAGCCTTGCAAGCAATGTGACTAATGAGTTAGTTGCGGGATGAAGTATTACGGAACGAGTAAACAGACTTGCCGGTAACGAGATTGAACTAGGTATGATGATACCGATGATCGAATCTCGGGCAAGTAACATACCGATGACAAAGGGAACAACGTATGTTGTTATGCGGTTTGACCGATAAAGATCTTCGTAGAATATGTAGGAGCCAATATGAGCATCTATGTTCCGCTATTGGTTATTGACCGGAGATGTGTCTCGGTCATGTCTACATAGTTCTCGAACCCGTAGGGTCCGCACGCTTAACGTTCGATGACGATATGTATTATGAGTTATGTGTTTTTGATGACCGAAGTTTGTTCGGAGTCCCAGCTGAGATCAGGATGTGACGAGGAGTCTCGAAATGGTCGAGACATAAAGATTGATATATTGGACCATGTTATTTGGACATCGAAAGTGTTCCGGGAAGTTTCGGGTAAAACCAGAGTGCCGGAGGGGTTACCGGAACCCCCCGGGGGAACTAATGGGCCACCATGGGCCTTAGTGGAGAGAGAGGAGGGCCGCAGGAGGGCTGGCCACGCCCCCCTTGAGTCTGAATTGGACAACAAAAGGGGGGTGATGCCCCCCTTTCCTACTCCCTCTCCCTCTCTTTCCTTCCCCCTCTCTTCATTGGAGGGGAATCCTACTAGGACTAGGAAGTCCTAGTAGGACTCCTCCTCTTGGGCGCGCCCCCTAGGGCCGGCCGGCCTCTCCCTCCCTCCTTTATATATGGGGGTAGGGGGGCACCCTAGAACATACAAGTTTCTCTTAACCGTGTGCGGTGCCCCCCTCCAAAGTTATACACCTCGATCATACCATCGTAGTGCTTAGGCGAAGCCCTGCACCGATAGCATCATCATCACCATCACCACACCATTGTGCTAATGGAACTCACCCTCGTCCTCAACTGGATCAAGAGCACGAGGGACATCATCGAGCTGAACGTGTGCTGGACGCGGAGGTGCCGTACGTTCGGTACTTGATCGGTTGGATCACAGAGAAATTCAACTACATCAACCACATTATTGAAACGCTTCTGCTTTCGGTCTATGAGGGTATGTGGACACACTCTCCCCTCTCGTTTCTATGCATCACCTAGATAGATCTTGCGTGATCATAGGAATTTTTTGAAATTACCGCGTTCCCCAACACTACAAGATATAATCAACACTACTAGTCACCCACAAGCACCAATCTAAGGTTCCGGTACAAAGATTGAACACAAGAGATGAACTAGGGTTTGAGAGGAGATGGTGCTGTTGAAGATGTTGATGGAGATTGCCCTCCCCGAGATGGGAGAGTTGTGGTGATGATGATGACGATGATTTCCTCCTCCGGGAGGGAAGTTCCCTCGGCGAAATCGCTCCATCGGAGGGCAAAAGTGCTCCTGCCAAAGTTCCGCCTCGAGACGGCGGCGCTTCGTCCCGTAAGTCCTCTCCTTCTTTTTTCTAGGTCAAAATGGCTTATATACCAGAAGAGGGGCACCGGAGGTGGCCGAGGAGGTCACAACCCACCAGAGCGCGCTTGGGCTCCCTGGCACTCCCAGGAGGGTTGTGCCCACCTGGTGGGGCCCCTCTGGTACTTATTTGCTCCAATAATTCTTATATATTCCATTAAAATTCTCCGTGAAGTTTTAACTCATTTGGAGTTGTGCAGAATAGGTGGCCTGACGTAGCTTTTTCAGGTCCAGAATTCCAGCCGCCGGTATTCTCCCTCTTTGTGTGAACCTTGCATATTATGAGAGAAAAGGCATTAGAATTACTCCAAAAAGCATTATTATACATAAAAACAATATAAATAATAGTAGGAAAACATGATGCAAAATGGACGTGTCACAACTTCATGTCATGATCACTTTCACCAAGCTCATGTTCAACTTCCACATTTACCAAAACCATGTTCAACTTGCATCAAGTCCATTCAAAGCTTTCTAAATCCCCAAGTGCCACTTTCAACTTTCTCAAACTTATTTTATTTAAATTTGAGTTCCATATTAAATTTCTCTGTTAATGTCCAACTTTTGCCCATAAATCACATTTAATGTGTAGGTATACCATCTTAAATTTCAACCCATTTGGACTTCATCCAAAGGGCTTTCTAAATTCAAACAATTTGAATTTTTATTCAAACTTATTTGAATTATCATATTCCTTGAGTCAATGCAAAGATCACAAGTCTTTGTAGGGAATAAACCACATCTTGGGCGTTACAAGTTGGTATCAGAGAAGTACCGACCATTGGAGCCCCCGGTTTGATCGCCAAATGGTCGTTGTTGAGTCTAAAAAGAAAAACTATTTCGGTAGTTATAATAGGTGGTTTTATGAGAGTAGCAACTCTTTTTACTCCTTTCCCCAACCATCTCTTGTAAGGAAGTGTGACGTAAGTGTTTTCATCTATTGCTTCTCCCCTTTAAAGCTTTTAGGATCACATAGGGTTGGAATCGTTATGATATTGAGTGCTGGTGGGAATCTTTTGGTGCCTCCTATCCATATGGGGTGTGTTCCGGGGAGTTGACCTCCAAGAGATTCTTACGGTTTCATTGTCGTGGTTGCTATCGTTTCAGTTTCAGTACTAGTGGTGCTGAGAAGATTTAGGTGTGATCTCAGTACCGGGAGAGTCTCTAGGGCTACTGCCATATCTAGTATCGTTGCATTTTTAGAAGTATGATGTTGACAATTTTGTGAAGTTTTCGGTTATGTGTTGATGGGGCATTGTTGCAGTGGAGAAGTAGTGTGATATTAAGATGCTTTTATTTATGTAGTTTCGCTCCTTGTATCAATTATGCCAAATTGCATAACCAAAATCTTGGAACATCATTGGTGGGAAGTCAAGTAGTACACCTAGGTTCTTTGTTACGATATTCGAGTTACTTCGAATTCAAGTGTTGATTCGATATCTAGCTAAGCGGTGTTCTCATATTTTCTACGGGAGTGCTACTCCTTTTGATCAACCAATTGTTCTTCAACTGGTGTGCTTCTCTTCGAGACAATTCTAATCCTCTTCACCATTTGCAAGACCAATCCTCAGCTTTTCAACCGTTATCCTTTTCATCCGGCTGGAGCATTAACTTTTCCCCACCCTCCCACCCTCTTTTTCTTCAAGAAGTTAGAGATGATCAAGGCATGTGTTCTTTTCTTTGCGTGAAGCTTCTTCATCTTTTTTCTTTCAAGTCTGCCTACCTTAAAAACATTTGTCTTCCTATTTTTTGACACCAAATCAATTATGCTCGACGTTACGCACATGCAATTTCTTTTCATCTTCTTCTAGATCGAATTATGTTCGTTTTAGATTTTGAAGGATCGGTTCTCTCTCTCCTCGGGGTGGGGCCGCTGTCGGATTTGGGGTTCCGGCAGACCCTCAAGGTTCGAACTCTGGGGTGCGCGCGGAGATCACACCTCCTACCTACTCGCGTCTCGTCGCCTCACGAAGATCTAAACTACACGAAGAACAACACAAGGGACACGAGGTTTATACTAGTTCGGGCCACCATTGTGGTGTAATACCCTACTCTAGTTTGTGGTGTGGTAGATTGCCTCAGGGGCTGGTGATGAACAATACAAAGGAAGAACTGCCTCGCGAGGGGAGGAGTTCTCGTGGAGGTGATGCCTCTTGGGAAGGATGGAATCTGGATCTGGTCCCCTTTCTTCTGTGGTGGCTAGTCCTATTTATAGAGCGAGGCCTTGGTCCTCTTCCCAAATATTGAGCGGGAAGGGCGCCAACAATTGGCCATTTTGAAGGGGAACATCTAGTACACTTATCCTGGCTAAAGTCGGTCCTGGCCTGCCAAAGACTCTGATGGTGACGCTGGCTTGGGCTCCACGATGACCTCCATCCTACAGTTCTGCTGGTCTTGGTCTTGTTGCACCGAAATGGTTGCCTTTGCTTGATACTCTTGCCTGCACTTGCCCCCTTTGCACCAAAGAGGAAACAAGGACTCTATGCAGGCCGGCGCCCGCCTGGCTTCGGTCGTCATGGCTTGCGTCATGGGCACCTCATGAGGTACCCTGCCTTGATCTATCCGCCTCCTCGCGAGCCAGCTTGACGAGGCTGTGCCCGAGGAAGCTTCCTGTCGTCCGCCCCGCGAGGCTTGGCCCCTCGCGAGGGTCTTGAGCATGTGTTGATGAAGATGGGCCATACTGGGCCACTCCCTGAGCCACACCGCAGGCCGCAGGCAGGCAAGTCTAGGTACCCCCGTTCCCAGAACGCCGACAGTAGCCCCCGGGCCCAAGGCGCGCCTGGACTTGGCTTAGCAGAGAAGTGAAGGGGCAAGTGTGAAGCGCCGCGGGCCCCATCAGCCTGCGGCCTTGGGCGCAGCGTGGCGGTTGATTGGACGTGGGCATCCCTGCTTCCCCATGACGCCTCGACAACTGCACGAATTAACAAGTCCCTGCATGCAAAACGGGTCATGATTACCTGTGGTCGTGGAGGCCGGCGGTTGGCCTCCCCTAGCTATATGTACGAAACAGCGCGAGCCCTTCCACTCCATCCCTTCCTGCTACTCCCCTTCTTCTTCTTGGCCGCTCGCCATCTCCATGGCCCCGCCAAAGAGGTTCTCGGCCGCAGAGAAAGGAAAGGCTCGCTAGGAAGGGCCCGGCTCTCCTCTGGCCAAGCGTGGCCGGGGCCGCCCTCGCAAGCAACCTACGGCCCCCGCTGCGGCCTCCCGTGGCCGTGGAAGCAGCCCCCTGCGTGGCGTGGGCGCTCGGCTGCCAACGAGAGGTATGCTGGGGCTGCGCGACCCCAAAGGCCGCGTTCTCGCTCCACGGAGGTGCTGCCGGAGTTCGTCGTGTGGTCGGCGGACCCGACCGGCACCTGGCTCCAGTTCCCCTGCTTCTTTGTAGGTGAACTTCCGGCTGGTGCCCTGGGCGGCCTTTGGCTTCAGGCAGATGGTTGCTGCAGCAGGGCCTCCTGGGCTACTCTAGAGGCCTCCACCGCCGGGGAGGCGGCCCTAACCCGCGGCTGGCAAACGTTTGCCCACGCGCGCGGCATGAGCCGACGATGCACTCTACACTTTAAGTTCGACGACGATGCCACCCTCTACATGAGGGTGTTCGGGGAAGACGGCCGCCGCGCCGGATGCTGCCCCGAAGACGATGACCGCGGTCGTGCGCCCAGCCCCGATGTTGGTCGGGATGAAGGTGGTGGGAGGCGCGCGGGAAGCGGTGCCCGAGGCCCGCCAAGCTTTGGCGACTCCCCATCGAACGACAGCTCCTCCAGCGGTGGTCGCGACCAGCCCCCTCGTCGTCGTGCTCGCCTGGGAGAGGGCAGCGGGTCGGCCCGACACCGTGCCTCGGTGAAGCGGGAGGCGGAATCCAGCTGAGCTCCGGAGGCAGTACGAGCCCTTGCCGAGAATTAACGCCGGGCAAGTCGTGCCCCCTTTTGCTTTCCTTTCTTTCCTACACAAAAGGAATGTAGTCTGGTGCCCCCACGGGGGCGTGTTGTGTTGGGGAACATAGTAATTTCAAAAAAAAAATCCTATGCACACGCAAGATCATGGTGATGGCATAGCAACGAGAGGGGAGAGTAGTCCACGTACCCTCGTAGACCGTAAGCGGAAGCGTTATGACAACGCGGTTGATGTAGTCGTACGTCTTCACGATCCGACCGATCCAAGTACCGAACGTACAGCACCTCCGAGTTCAGCATACGTTCAGCTCGATGACGATCCCCGGGCTCCGATCCAGCAAAGCTTCGGGGATGAGTTCTGTCAGCACGACGGCGTGGTGACGATGATGATGTTCTACCGGTGCAGGGCTTCGCCTAAACTCCGCGACAATATGACCGAGGTGGAATATGGTGTAGGGGGCACTGCACACGGCTAAGGAACGATCCGTAGATCAACTTGTGTTGTTATGGGGTGCCCCCCTGCCCCCGTATATAAAGGAGGGAGGGGGGAGGTGCGGCCGGCCAAGGAGGGCGCGCCAAGGGGGAGTCCTACTCCCACCGGGAGTAGGACTCCTTCTTTCCTAGTCCAACTAGGAGAATGGGGGAAAGGAGGGAAGTGGAGAAGGAAGGGAGAGGGGGGATGCGCCCCAAACCCCATTAAGGCCCAATACTCTTCCCCGTATTCCCGTAACTCCCCGGTACTCCCAAAAATACCCGAATCACTCGGAACCTTTCCGAACTCCGAATATAGTCGTCCAATATATCGATCTTTACGTCTCGACCATTTCGAGACTCCTCGTCATGTCCCCGATTTCATCCGGGACTCCGAACTCCTTCGGTGCATCAAAACTCATAAACTCATAATATAACTGTCATCGAAACCTTAAGCGTGCGGACCCTACGGGTTCGAGAACTATGGAGACATGACCTAGAACTATTCTTGGTCAATAACCAATAGCGGAACCTGGATGCTCATATTGGCTCCTACATATTCTACGAAGATCTTTATCGGTCAAACCGCATAACAACATACTTTGTTCCCTTTGTCATCGGTATGTTACTTGCCTGAGATTCGATCGTCGGTATCCAATACCTAGTTCAATCTCGTTACCGGCAAGTCTCTTTTCTCGTTACATAATGCATCATCCCACAACTAACTCATTAGTCACATTGCTTGCAAGGCTTATAGTGATGTGCATTACCGAGAGGGCCCAGAGATACCTCTCCGACAATCGGAGTGACAAAACCTAATCTCGAAATACGCCAACCCAACATGTACCTTTGGAGACACCTGTAGTACTCCTTTATAATCACCCAGTTACGTTGTGACGTTTGGTAGCACCCAAAGTGTTCCTCCGGTAAACGGGAGTTGCATAATCTCATAGTTACATGAACATGTATAAGTCATGAAGAAAGCAATAGCAACATACTAAACGATCAAGTGCTAGGCTAACGGAATGGGTCATGTCAATCACATCATTCTCCTAATGATGTGATCCCATTAATCAAATGACAACACATGTCTATGGTTAGGAAACATAACCATCTTTGATTAATGAGCTAGTCAAGTAGAGGCATACTAGTGACTATATGTTTGTCTATGTATTCACACATGTATCATGTTTCCGGTTAATACAATTCTAGCATGAATAATAAACATTTATCATGAAATAAGGAAATAAATAATAACTTTATTATTGCCTCTAGGGCATATTTCCTTCATGTTGAACTGTTGCTGTTTAATTGGCGCGCTATTTCTGCTGTTTCTGCGCTATGTTTTCGTTCCGCGTGTTTATGCATGGAAATCACTTAACTTGGGGAGGGGGAGCTCGTTGCGGTCCTCGCCTCCCGAGGCTAGGGCCTCGTCGTGCGCCTTGTGTCCTAAAGGGGTTAGTCAGTTGGGGTAGTCTCCAGCCCTGGTAGCGGGGACAACCAACCCAAGTCCCATGATCGTGTCGCGATGCCCGTGGGGCACGGACTGGGAGGGGTGCTCCCGCAGCGAACTCAGATAGGGAAGTCCAAACCACCAGGGCAGACAACACTCGCGAGGGTGCCCAAGTTCCTCCCTCATGAGACTTTGCGCGAGAGAAAATGAAGCAAATAGATGAAATGGACGAAGGGTCGCGAGCTCGAAATGGTAATAGCTTCAGTAAAACTTCAAATAGAAACAAACAAGCCTACTGCGGAAAGCAAATGAGAGAACCCGCGTCCGGCACCTAATCTAGTCTTCGACGTCTTCTCACCAGTGCGGAGCTAAGTGCTGCCATTGGGCGTGGGCGGGAGCCCCCGAGGCCCGAGGGCGGCACTCCGGAGACTCAGGGGCGTGTACAGCCCCACTCATTATTACGCGAGAGTGTCACGGGCGGCGAGCTTCACAGGCACCAGGCCTTTTCTGTCACATCCCTAGCTTCTGGTTTGCTCTGAGCTAGCTAGTCATGTGTTGCATCATGTTTAAATTTTGCCTAAAATTGAAATGGGGATGTTCAAACCCTAGCATTAAATCAACTCAACTAGGGTGAATTAAAATCTTTTCAATAAACCCAAAAGGTTCCTAAGAAAAGTTCATGATTTCTGGTTAAGGTGGAAACCTCTGCCAAAAATGATGAATATATTCTTAGGTCATTTTTGGATTTTTGAATTAAATCATATTGTATTTGACTTTGGGCATTTAAATACTATAAATAATTTAAATGTTCAAATAAATGTTGGAAATTGTTAAGGGTCACTGAAATAATTCAGAAAGCACCCATAATTGTTTCCAGGATTTTATTAAATGATTTGGTATTTTAAATCAAATCAAAAACAAAATAACAGAAATAGAAAAGAAATAAAAGAGAGAGAGAGAGAAGGAAGTTACCTGGCGCCACTTACCTGGCCCAGCACGGCCCAGCCCATCTCCACTCCCCCCCCCTGTCGTCTTCCTCTGACAGTAGGCAGAGGCGAGGCATGGCCCGCGCCCGAGAGGCCTCAGCCACCTCCTGCTTCCCCCTGGCCACCTCCTGCTTCCTCCTCGACGCCCCGGAGATGCCACACACCTCCCTGCCTCTCTCCCTCACTCTCCCGCGTCCTCATCCTCTCCCCTGGACCTCTCTCTCACTCGCCCGAATGGAGCCGCCACCACCGACGAGCTCCCTCGCGGCCACCGCCACCCCCTAGCCTCGCCGATGCGCTCAAAGGCTCCGCCCCGACCCCCTCTTTCTCCCCACCGAGCCACAAGGTCCCGGACACGCTGCAACGCCGCCACCATCGCCGTTTCCATCGCCGGCCGCCGAGGATCTTCACCGTCGATTCGCTGCCGTCTCCGCTTCCCCGAGCTCATCATCTACCCCATCCGAACCACCGTGAGCTCCTGCACGTTTTGCCCCTAACCCCGTGGCTTGCCGCTCGCCGTAGCCGCCATTTCATAGCTGGCCGTAGCACGCCGCCGCCTGAGCTCGTCACCGGCGTAGCTCCGGTGACCATTTGGTCACCCTGGCATGCCTAACTCGCTCCCCGCACCGCGTAGCGCCCCGCTAGCCTCTCACCTCGCTCGTTTGCGCACCGTAGCACTAACTCGCCCCAACCCCGAGCTCCGGCCGCCGCCTCGGGCTCCACTCCGGCGAACCCCGGCCATCCCCGCACCTCCCGTTGGCCCCCCTAGATGCGCACGGGCACGGGCTACCTTCTGGTGCCCTTCGCGCGTCCAGCCGCCGCCTGTAGCGCAACCCCGGTGAACTTCCGCCGCGTTTCGGGTCGCCGCCGGCCGAACTCCGGTGGCCAGTGACGTGGCGCTGTCATTAGCCACTAATGACGCACTAACCAACCCCCTAGGCCACTGACTGTGGGCCCCACCCCTGGTCAAACCCCAGTCAGCGCTGGGTTTGACCGGGATTAGGTCCTGTGTCACTGACGTGTGGCCCCCACACGTCAGGTTTGACCCGAGCCAGCCCAGTTGACCCTGCTGACGCCACCATGACGTGGTGCTGACGCCATAATTCATTTCTGGATTTATATTATTCAGGAAATTCCAGAAAATTGTATAAACTTCTAAAATTCATAGAAATTCAACCGTAACTCCAAATTAAATAATTTATATATGGAAAATTATCAGAAAAATTCAAGGAATCCATCTGTACCATTTTCATGCATGTCTGAACAATGTTTGTCCTCTGATTTGGACAAAACAAATAAAGGGCATTTAAATAATCATATATGGAGTTGGAATTTGAATCATGTATTCAAACCAACCTCATTTAAATCATAGCTAGGTGCATTAGCTCAAAACACATTCATATTGCCATGTCATAGCATGCATCATATTGTGCATTGCATTGATCGTGTTTCTTCTGTGTTTGCCGGTGTTGTTCCCCCTCGGTAGACGTTGTACCGACGATGTGATCGTTGACACTGATGAAGACTCAATGTTATCTTCAGAAGTGCCAGGCAAGCAAAACCCCCTTGTTCATTCCGATACAATCCTACTCTCTCGCTCCTGCTCTCTTTTAATGCATTAGGACAACAACGATTCATCTGTTACTTGCTGCGGTAGATGAACCCCTTTATCCTTTGCATGACCTGTCATTGCCACAGTAAATAGATGAAACCCACTAGCATGAGTAGGAGTTGTTTGAGCCCTGTTGTGCCTACTCATTCATGTTTGTTTGTCATGCCTGCTACTGCTTAGAGTTGAGTCAGGTCTGATTCATCGGGGATGAATCAGAGGTGTGTGAACATGTCCTACTGTGTGTGAGCTAAGTGTGTGAACACGATTTGGTAAAAGGTGTCGGTGAGAGGCCATGTAGGAGTACATGGTGGGTTGTCTCATTGAAGCCGTCCTCAGGAACTGAGTTCTGTGTTTGTGATCCATGATTCGGCTACTACCATACATTGGGCCCTGAAATATGACCCCGCTCGACTTCTTATTCACCCTTGTCCTCTGTCCAGGAGTTGCAAGTAGTTTCTGGTGTTTGTAGTATGCTGGAGGCCGTGGACAGCGCTGACCGTAGGGGTGGGCTGTGATGCGGTAGGCACGTGGCCGGGTATACCGGGCGCCCGTTTGGTGTCACGGAACCCTGTTCACATCGTTTGGGGCTGTGAGCGAAACTCCGGCCGGATCTCCTCATGGATGGAACTCAAATAGGCGATAAACCTGGACTAGAGACTTGAGTGTTTAGGTAGGTCGTGGTCTACACCCACGTCGGCTTTCGCTTGAAGTCTGCCGAGCACATGTCGTGTGCAGACGCTAAGTGGTGGAAACATGTATGAAGAAGTACACCCCTGCAGGGTTAACATCATCTATTCGAATAGCCGTGTCCACGGTAAAGGACTTCTGGGTTGCTTATATCAGTTCATAGACAAGTGAAAGTGGATACTCTAAAATACGCAAGATAAGCGTGAGTGCTATGGATGGCGCTCTCATAGGGAGACGGGAGCGGATCCATAGTGGTGTATTGATATGGGGAATATGTGGACTCGTGTGCGCCACCTCAAAAGAGTTACATTGCAGTCGTAGTTCAGGATAGCCACCGAGTCAAAGCTGGCTTGCTGCAGTTAAACCCCACCATCCCCTTTGTTGATAATGATGCATATGTAGTTAGTTCTGATGTAAGTCTTGCTGGGTACATTTGTACTCACGTTTTCCTATTTTATGTTTTTGCAGAGAGACTTCGGTCTCACTAGTAGTTTCGCGTGGACTTCGACGTTTAGCTTGTTACCTCAGCTACGATCTTGTGCCCCGGCAGGATCTGGTAGATAGTCAGGCTTCTCAGCCTTTTTCAGTTATAGATGTTTGTACCCAGACATGATAGCTTCCGCTTGTGCTTTGATTTGTATGCTCTGATTGTTGGGTCATGAGACCCATGTTTGTAATATCTCGCTCCTCGGAGCCTATTGATAAATTACTTGAGTCATAGAGTCATGTTGTGATGCCATGTTGTATTTGCACGTATCGAGCATATTGTGTGTATGTTATTGAAATGCTTGGTATGTGTGGGATCTGACCATCTAGTTGTTTATCTTTAGTAGCCTCTCTTACCGGGAAATGTCTCCTAGTGTTTCCATCGAGCCATGGTAGCTCGCTACTGCTCCGGAACACTTAGGCTGGCCGGCATGTGTCCTTCTTCGTTCCTGTGTCTGTCCCTTCGGGGAAATGTCACGCGATGAATACCGGAGTCCTGTTAGCCCGCTACATCCCGGTTCACCGGAGTCCTGCTAGCCCAGTGCTACAGCCTGGATTCACTCGCTGATGACCGACACGTTCGATGCTGGGTCATGGATGCCTGTCCCTGTAAGTCTGTGCCACTTTGGGTTTACGACTAGCCATGTCAGCCCGGGCTCCTTATCATATGGATGCTAGCGACACTGTCATATACGTGTGCCAAAAGGCGCAAACGGTCCCGGCAAAGGTAAGGCGACACCCGTGGGAATACCGTGCGTGAGGCCGCAAAGCGATATGAGGTGTTACATGCTAGATCGATGTGGCATTGAGTCGGGGTCCTGACAGCGTTGGTATCAGAGCTTGACTGCCTGTAGGATTACCAAGCCAAACTGGTCGAAGTTGAGTCTAGAAATTCTTTAGTTATATAAGGGAATTGATTGTGGGATGGAATGTAAGGCTCTTTTTACTCCTTATACCTCATGGCCTTCTGATCTGAGTCATCATCTTCTCTTCTACGGGGATTAAGAACTAGGCTATCTCTTCTTTCCATCAGGATCACGTGTTACTAATCCGTAGACTTATAAGATTGTTGGATTAAGCCTCAGTTCAGTTTCTACCTCTGTATGTTAATTATTGATCTCGAGTCCTTGATATTGTGCTTCTGAGTGGTTATGCCACCATTTTTGTGAATGTCTCAAATCTTTTCTGAGCATTTACAGCCGTTATGCTGTCCGAGTCACCCCAGGTTTCTGAATAGTCTGAAGCATTTGCAAAATCCCTTCCTCCCGTTCCGATGTTCCTTTGGGCCAGATTAACCACACTAATCGGTGAGTTGAGGTAAACTATTGCCTTGACATATATGTTGAAGCTATTATTATGACCCTAGGTGTTTTAGGGAGTCACCTAGTAATCTAGCAATGTTTTGTGTTCCCAGTGTGAAGATTCTAGCCATCATTCTCGAAAGCATCCCGTGGTGCTACTTAGTAGTAGGCATTCTACTCCTGGGTTCTGAACCCGAGATTCACTCTACTTACTTCATGTTGATAGGGTTTGCTAGTTTCTTTAGGATATTAGTAACTTTTGCATTAGTCCTCGAGGTCCATGGTATTTTCCTTCTTCCAAATACCATGAACCATTCAGGCAGAAGTTATTGGATCAAAAGATCACAATTAGAGTACTCTTGAGGAGTTCTCCATTCATAAATCGTGACTCTGCCAGTCCTACCTCTCTGCATGGGTTATCCGGAAGAAACATGTGGAACTTGGTTTGACATACTAATCTATGCATCCACAACTCAGAAAATTATATGTTCTTTGAGTTGTCCCTCTTAGTTGTCTTCTGACCCTCGTCTATCATTTGATAGTCAAGAGTATGCGTGCATTCGTTTATCGATGCCTATTACTCTTGTGGTCCGTCAAGCCATTCTATCGCGGAATGACTAGGAGAAACAAACTCCAGTACCTCTTCCCTATCCAGGATTGGGTCAAAGAAGTTGTGCTCCGCAGATCAAAATGCCAATCCAGCTTCTGGTCTGTTCTACCTTGAAGTATTACCATCTTTATATCAGGAATATCATGGGAATTGCACACCATCTTATGAATTCTTGACGCAGTAATACTTATGATCATCATTGATAATTTCTCGGTTTCCGTGTTATTGTAACCAGAATGCCGACAAATGAATTGTGATGTGTGAAATCAATACAGCTAGCAACTCCATTGCTTGGTAGTTAAATGGACGATAACCTCATTCTTAGCGTGTTGATTATTGAATCGTCACCCCAAGGTTGATTGTGCTACCTAGTCCTTATTTCTGGTGCACTCTCCGATCAGTGAGTTAGGATAGTGCCAATCCTTGCTTATTTGATCATATCGTCTTGCCCTGAAAAGCGAGATTGTTCTCGAGCTTAGTAACATACCGGTGGTTCGTGATTTTCCGAATATCTTCTCGGAAGTATTACCAGGTTGTCCCCTGACTGTTATGTTGAGCTCGTGATCAAGTTGGTTTCTTGTGAACCACCTTCTCTCCAAGAATCGGTGTTAGATATCCCTGAGCTAGTTGGTTAAGCTAGACAACAACTTGGAGAATTGGAAGATAAAAGCTTGCCTAACTTAGTTCGTTCCAAGGGATATTCTTATGTAGAGTGTGTTGAAGAAAGATGATATCTTCATCGATTGGTCCCTGTGATCAGTTGCTGGACCTATTGTCTTATCAATCCTTTGATTTGAGTGTGGGCTATCGTCAAATCAAATTAGTACCAACGATGCTCGTAATGTTGTCTTATTCGTGGTTGATCCCTCGAGCATACACCATTACATCTTTGGTCTGACCAATGCTATCACCGTGTTCACTTAACTATGGAATTCCTTTTAAAAGGAAACCTAGATGAATTGTTGTTGAGCCCATTGACAACATCCTTATCTCCTCCATGATTTTGTTGAACATTAAGCTAGTGTTGGAAACTTTTGAAAGCATTTGTTCATGCTAGCTCATGAAGCATATGTTTGGATGAAGGTAGTGACTTCCTTTAATTCATGTGCATCTGATGCAAGTTGCCGCCATGGATTCGAGAAAGTCAATGTTGTTTCCTTTGGAATCATCCCAAATCAGTCATGCACACGTGCGAAGAATTCTGTGGTTTGAAGACTTGCAACCTTCAATCTATATGTACCCCTAGCACACCAAGCCACTGATTGATTTGTTCAAGGAGAAGGAGTTTCTTCATAAGAGCTAATCCGGACTTATGAAAGAACTTCGATACCCTCGTTGATGGTTCCCCCTCCAGAACTCGGTAGTGTTTTATTATAAGACTACCACGTGGTCATGTTTGTCTGGGACAGCGTGTTCACATGTTTGTAGCAGAACCAGCTCATGTTTTGGAGCTTGCTATCGTAGTTCATTCCCCGAGAATCTCGCAACGTCATCTCGTCGATTCGTGTTGCAAACTTCCGTTTTTCTTCCTAGACTCGATGAGTCTGGAATATCCTGACACCAACCAGATCTGAATCTCAGGCAGATATGATGGTTGGAATATTTCCCAAGAATTATAATATTGGTCGCGCGATAACCGGTAAAGTGGATGTCGTGGCCAACACACCCAGCCGGAAGACCTGTTATTATAATATCTTGATTGATGAAGTTGGCCACCTCCCCATAGGGATTTCGTAGGGTTTACTCCCTAGTTACCCCTATGGATTTCTGAGATCCCGAAGTCCGACCTTTTACTTGATGTTCTAGATATCAAACCATATCTATGAATGGGTTACACTAGCACATCAAGGAGAACATTAGAAGCGGAGTGCTAAATGTCTCTCGGTCGATCATCCAGATTTTTATTTCCTTGGCCTTGCTAAGGTGAAATCTGAGAAGGTGTTATCTTCCTTTGCATCTGCATCATCCATCATTAGCCATCATGGTAGCAAGTTGTGTTGCCAGGATCCTTGACACGGATATTGGTAAAACCTTGATGATTGTGGAAATGCTCAAGTTCTTGAGAGCACGCTCAAGCGCTAGGTGTTATCATCGACGCTAACTGGGATTCCTCTCAGTTTCCTCGGCAATGCTATGACCTTTTCAAACAGTGAATTCACTCTCTATTGTTGGGTTCTTCCCCAGTTACCAGAATCATTCCCAGCATTTGCATTCTGTTCCCAGCTTGCACCGCCATTGTGCCATTCTACCATGGGTCTCTTCCATTTCCGGTGATAAGCAAATTCATCCATTATGTTGTCTTCAACAAGGTAATCCACATCATCCAAGTCCGAGTATGCCATTCTACCGACCCCCTCCAAATGATCGCTCGAGAATTGCCTTAGGCTGGTTTAAAGAGTTTCAATGATCTTTGAATCAAAGGTAATTCTTTTTGCCACTTAAAGGGATATATCTACGAGTCACCTTCCCTAAGGTGCATCGTTGTGGTATCATGGCAATTCAACTCCTCGCTACGTTGACAACCGATCACCACATTCTTAAGTCTGGAATTGTTGTCTACCTAGTGAACCTTTGTCATCTGCTTCACTCCAATTCCTATGGATGTGTACTTCGTCTCTCAGCTCGAGAGATGTTGTTATGTCTCATTCCGTGGGTTAATCCTGAGTTGTTCGACCTTTGAGAAGAACGATTCTTTTAGGGTCTTTCCTTTCCTCTCGTTATCATGATAGTTGGAGTTCTCAAGGCAAGACTTCAAGACAATGATGGTGAATGAATCAACGCTCTTATGAAGTGCACCCTGGATCGTGAAGATTATACTAGTCTGCGTTACCCCTTCACCTTACCCTACGCTTGAATCTCGAGACGAGATTCTTGTTTAGTGGGGGTAAGTTGTCACATCCCTAGCTTCTGGTTTGCTCTGAGCTAGCTAGTCATGTGTTGCATCATGTTTAAATTTTGCCTAAAATTGAAATGGGGATGTTCAAACCCTAGCATTAAATCAACTCAACTAGGGTGAATTAAAATCTTTTCAATAAACCCAAAAGGTTCCTAAGAAAAGTTCATGATTTCTGGTTAAGGTGGAAACCTCTGCCAAAAATGATGAATATATTCTTAGGTCATTTTTGGATTTTTGAATTAAATCATATTGTATTTGACTTTGGGCATTTAAATACTATAAATAATTTAAATGTTCAAATAAATGTTGGAAATTGTTAAGGGTCACTGAAATAATTCAGAAAGCACCCATAATTGTTTCCAGGATTTTATTAAATGATTTGGTATTTTAAATCAAATCAAAAACAAAATAACAGAAATAGAAAAGAAATAAAAGAGAGAGAGAGAGAGAAGGAAGTTACCTGGCGCCACTTACCTGGCCCAGCACGGCCCAGCCCATCTCCACTCCCCCCCCCCTGTCGTCTTCCTCTGCCAGTAGGCAGAGGCGAGGCGTGGCGCGCGCCCGAGAGGCCTCGGCCACCTCCTGCTTCCCCCTGGCCACCTCCTGCTTCCTCCTCGACGCCCCGGAGACGCCACGCACCTCCCTGCCTCTCTCCCTCACTCTCCCGCGTCCTCATCCTCTCCCCTGGACCTCTCTCTCACTCGCCCGAACGGAGCCGCCGCCACCGACGAGCTCCCTCGCGGCCACCGCCACCCCCTAGCCTCGCCGATGCGCTCAAAGGCTCCGCCCCGACCCCCTCTTTCTCCCCACCGAGCCACAAGGTCCCGGACACGCTGCAACGCCGCCACCATCGCCGTTTCCATCGCCGGCCGCCGAGGATCTTAACCGTCGATTCGCCGCCGTCTCCGCTTCCCCGAGCTCATCATCTACCCCATCCGAACCACCGTGAGCTCCTGCACGTTTTGCCCCTAACCCCGTGGCTTGCCGCTCGCCGTAGCCGCCATTTCATAGCTGGCCGTAGCATGCCGCCGCCTGAGCTCGTCGCCGGCGTAGCTCCGGTGACCATTTGGTCACCCTGGCATGCCTAACTCGCTCCCCGCACCGCGTAGCGCCCCGCTAGCCTCTCACCTCGCTCGTTTGCGCACCGTAGCACTAACTCGCCCCAACCCCGAGCTCCGGCCGCCGCCTCGGGCTCCACTCCGGCGAACCCCGGCCACCCCCGCACCTCCCGTTGGCCCCCCTAGATGCGCACGGGCACGGGCTACCTTCTGGTTCCCTTCGCGCGTCCAGCCGCCGCCCGTAGTGCAACCCCGGTGAACTTCCGCCGCGTTTCGGGTCGCCGCCGGCCGAACTCCGGTGGCCAGTGACGTGGCGCTGTCATTAGCCACTAATGACGCACTAACCAACCCCCTAGGCCACTGACTGTGGGCCCCACCCCTGGTCAAACCCCAGTCAGCGCTGGGTTTGACCGGGATTAGGTCCTGTGTCACTGACGTGTGGCCCCCACACGTCAGGTTTGACCCGAGCCAGCCCAGTTGACCCTGCTGACGTCACCGTGACGTGGTGCTGACGCCATAATTCATTTCTGGATTTATATTATTCAGGAAATTCCAGAAAATTGTATAAACTTCTAAAATTCATAGAAATTCAACCGTAACTCCAAATTAAATAATTTATATATGGAAAATTATCAGAAAAATTCAAGGAATCCATCTGTACCATTTTCATGCATGTCTGAACAATGTTTGTCCTCTGATTTGGACAAAACAAATAAAGGGCATTTAAATAATCATATATGGAGTTGGAATTTGAATCATGTATTCAAACCAACCTCATTTAAATCATAGCTAGGTGCATTAGCTCAAAACACATTCATATTGCCATGTCATAGCATGCATCATATTGTGCATTGCATTGATCGTGTTTCTTCTGTGTTTGCCGGTGTTGTTCCCCCTCGGTAGACGTTGTACCGACGATGTGATCGTTGACACTGATGAAGACTCAATGTTATCTTCAGAAGTGCCAGGCAAGCAAAACCCCCTTGTTCATTCCGATACAATCCTACTCTCTCGCTCCTGCTCTCTTTTAATGCATTAGGACAACAATGATTCATCTGTTACTTGCTGCGGTAGCTGAACCCCTTTATCCTTTGCATGACCTGTTATTGCCACAGTAAATAGATGAAACCCACTAGCATGAGTAGGAGTTGTTTGAGCCCTGTTGCGCCTACTCATTCATGTTTGTTTGTCATGCCTGCTACTGCTTAGAGTTGAGTCAGGTCTGATTCATCGGGGATGAATCAGAGGTGTGTGAACATGTCCTACTGTGTGTGAGCTAAGTGTGTGAACACGATTTGGTAAAAGGTGTCGGTGAGAGGCCATGTAGGAGTACATGGTGGGTTGTCTCATTGAAGCCGTCCTCAGGAACTGAGTTCTGTGTTTGTGATCCATGATTCAGGTACTACCATACATTGGGCCCTGAAATATGACCCCGCTCGACTTCTTATTCACCCTTGTCCTCTGTCCAGGAGTTGCAAGTAGTTTCTGGTGTTTGTAGTATGCTGGAGGCCGTGGACAGCGCTGACCGTAGGGGTGGGCTGTAATGCGGTAGGCACGTGGCCGGGTATACCGGGCGCCCGTTTGGTGTCACGGAACCCTGTTCACATCGTTTGGGGCTGTGAGCGAAACTCCGGCCGGATCTCCTCATGGATGGAACCCGAATAGGCGATAAACCTGGACTAGAGACTTGAGTGTTTAGGTAGGTCGTGGTCTACACCCACGTCGGCTTTCGCTTGAAGTCTGCCGAGCACATGTCGTGTGCAGACGCTAAGTGGTGGAAACATGTATGAAGAAGTACACCCCTGCAGGGTTAACATCATCTATTCGAATAGCCGTGTCCATGGTAAAGGACTTCTGGGTTGCTTATATCAGTTCATAGACAAGTGAAAGTGGATACTCTAAAATACGCAAGATAAGCGTGAGTGCTATGGATGGCGCTCTCGTAGGGAGACGGGAGCGGATCCATAGTGGTGTATTGATATGGGGAATATGTGGACTCGTGTGCGCCACCTCAAAAGAGTTACATTGCAGTCGTAGTTCAGGATAGCCACCGAGTCAAAGCTGGCTTGCTGCAGTTAAACCCCACCATCCCCTTTGTTGATAATGATGCATATGTAGTTAGTTCTGATGTAAGTCTTGCTGGGTACATTTGTACTCACGTTTGCCTATTTTATGTTTTTGCAGAGAGACTTCGGTCTCACTAGTAGTTTCGCGTGGACTTCGACGTTTAGCTTGTTACCTCAGCTACGATCTTGTGCCCCGGCAGGATCTGGTAGATAGTCAGGCTTCTCAGCCTTTTTCAGTTATAGATGTCTGTACCCAGGCATGATAGCTTCCGCTTGTGCTTTGATTTGTATGCTCTGATTGTTGGGTCATGAGACCCATGTTTGTAATATCTCGCTCCTCGGAGCCTATTGATAAATTACTTGAGTCATAGAGTCATGTTGTGATGCCATGTTGTATTTGCACATATCGAGCATATTGTGTGTATGTTATTGAAATGCTTGGTATGTGTGGGATCTGACCATCTAGTTGTTTATCTTTAGTAGCCTCTCTTACCGGGAAATGTCTCCTAGTGTTTCCATCGAGCCATGGTAGCTCGCTACTGCTCCGGAACACTTAGGCTGGCCGGCATGTGTCCTTCTTCGTTCCTGTGTCTGTCCCTTCGGGGAAATGTCACGCGATGAATACCGGAGTCCTGTTAGCCCGCTACATCCCGGTTCACCGGAGTCCTGCTAGCCCAGTGCTACAGCCTGGATTCACTCGCTGATGACCGACACGTTCGATGCTGGGTCATGGATGCCTGTCCCTGTAAGTCTGTGCCACTTTGGGTTTACGACTAGCCATGTCAGCCCGGGCTCCTTATCATATGGATGCTAGCGACACTGTCATATACGTGTGCCAAAAGGCGCAAACGGTCCCGGCAAAGGTAAGGCGACACCCGTGGGAATACCGTGCGTGAGGCCGCAAAGCGATATGAGGTGTTACATGCTAGATCGATGTGGCATTGAGTCGGGGTCCTGACATTTTCCCAAATGCAACAACTTCACAGGCATTCGCCTTCTTCACAGGCACCGGGCCTTTTCCAAAACGCGGCTACTTCACAGGCATTCGCCTTCTTCACAGGCACCGGGCCTTTTCCAAAATGCGGCTACTTCACAGGCATTCGCCTTCTTCATAGGCACCGGGCCTTTTTCAGGGGTAAAATCTTCGGAGATGTTGAATGTTCCACGCGTTCTGGACGGGCACCCTCTCCTGGGTCTCCAAGCGCGTGGAGCCGAGCCTGGAAGCATGAACAACCTTGAACGGGCCCTCCCACATGGGAGAGAGCTTATGCAGTCCCTCCCTGGAGAGAACCCGTCTAAGCACGAGGTCCCCTACCTCAAGAGTCCTGGGGCGGATGTTGCGGCAGTGGTATCACCGCAGTGCTTGTTGGTACCTTGCTGCTCGTAGCGCGGCTTCTCGGCGATGCTCCTCCCCCAGCATGAGATCCGTCCCCCGCATGGCGTCCTGCTGTGCCTCATCGAACGCCAGGACCCGTGCGGAACGACGTCTGACCTCGTGAGGGAGAACGGCTTCAGCTCCATAAACCAGAAAGAACGGGATCTCGCCAGTCGGCTTGGTCGCGGTCGTGCGAATAGACCACGGCACAGACTGGAGCTCATCGTACCAGCCCCTGCCGCAGGCCTCTAGCTTCTTCTTGAAGGTCCTGGTTTTGAGGCCCCTCAAGACCTTTGCGTTGGCTCGCTCGGCCTAGCGGTTGCTCCGCGGGTGCGCTACCGAAGCGTAGCATATCTGCATTCCAAGGTTAGCACAATATGTTTTGAAGAGGTTACTGGTGAACTGCGAACCGTTGTCGGTGATGATGCGGTTTGGCACCCCGAATCGGCTCACGAGGCCTTTGATGAACTTGACCGCGGAGCCTGCGGGGATGGTGCGGACAGCTTCCACCTCAGCCCACTTGGTGAACTTGTCCACGGCGACGTAGAGGTAGCGATAGCCTCCTGGCGCCCGAGGGAACGGGCCCAGGATATCCAGCCCCCAGACTGCGAATGGCCATGAGAGGGGTATAATCTGCAGACCTCCCGCCGGCTGATGGATCTGCTTGGCATGGAATTGGCAGGCCTCACAAGCTTTCACCAGTTCCACGGCGTCATTTAGTGCCGTGGGCCAATAGAACCCGCTGCGGAACGCCTTGCCAACGAGAGTCCGTGATGACGAGTGATGCCCACAGTCTCCACCGTGTATGTCTGCTAGCAGCTCCTTCCCTTGCTCCCTGGAAATGCAACGTAGGGACACATCATTTGGTCGTCTCCGGTAGAGCTCTCCATCCTTGATGCAGTATGCCATGGCCTGCCACGCCACATGCTCCGCTTCCTCCTCCTTTTCCGGCAAGGCCCCTTGTGTCAGGTAGCTCCTGAGCTCTGTGATCCAGCACCCTTCCTAAGGCTCCAGCGCCAGGAGCAGGCGCGCTCCTGAGGTCGGGCCACAGACTGGGGCTCTCGAGGCAGGTGGCTGGGGGAGCTCCTCCCGAGGCTGCACCGTGCTTGACAGTGATGGCGTCGCCGAGGGCTTGAAGAGCCGCTCCTCGAAGACGCCAGGCTCCTGAGGTAGCCGCCTGGATGCCCTTTTGGCGATGTCATCAGCCTCTTGATTGGTTCCGTGAGGCACATGCTGCAACTCCAGCCCCCAGAACTGCTTCTCCATCCTGCGGACCTCCGCGAGGTAGGCTTCCATGTGCTCGTCCTTCGGCTCGTATACTTTGTTGGAGAAGTTGACGAGGAGCCGCGAATCACCCTTGATGTTGAGGCTCTTCACCCCCAGGGCGACTGCGGCTTTCAGGCCTGCTATCAGGCCTTCGTATTCTGCTATGTTGTTGGAGACCTTTTCTCCGTGCTGGAAACAGAGTTGCACGGTGTAGTAGAGCTTGTCTTGAGTGGGAGATACGAGCACCGCACCAGCCCCCGTGCCGTGTCAGGAGAACGCCCCGTCGAAGTACATGACCCAACCGTCCGGTGCCTCACTTTCCGGGGAGAGTGATCAATCCTCGCCAGCCTCGAGGCCTGGCGCCTCTGCCCATTCCGCCACGAAGTCCGCAAGCGCGCCCCCCTTGATGACTCTGGTTGTGCTGAATTCTAGCTGAAACGCTTGCAGCTTGATGTTCCACTCAGTGACTCTTCCAGCTGAGTTGGGGCTCCTGAGCACCCTTTCCAAGGGGTACGCTGAGACGACCTTGATGGGATGGCCTTGGAAATAGTGTCGTAGCTTGCGCGAGGCTACCAATAGCGCGAGGAGGAGTTTCTGAGGCATGGGGTACTGCACCCTCGCGTCCCGTAACACCGTGCTGACAAAGTACACAGGGTGCTCGACGAGGTTGGGAGTGCTGGCGCTGCTAGCGTCCTCCAGAGGCCGGGGCGCCTCCTGAGACAATGGAGCCCCCAGCGGCTGGTCGCTTGGGGGGGGCTCTTCTATTCCGGGTGTTCTTCCCTGCAGCGGCTGATCCTTCTTGGTTGCGGTCGCGGTCTCTGTGGGGCCCTCTTGGTCCTGCTTTGCTTTGACCTGGACGGTTGCTGCGGCCTTGGCCCAACGCTCCTCCCTAACCGCCACCAGGGCTGCGCTGGCAGAGTAGGGGGTGGCCGCAAGGTAGAGTACCAGGGGCTCTTGGGGACGCGGAGCCACCATCACCGGAGGGCTGGTTAAGTACCTCTTGAGATCTTGGAATGCCTTGTCGGCCTCTTCAGTCCATTTAAAGGGGACCTTCTTCGTCATCATCTTGAAGAAGGGCAGCGCTCGTTCCCCCAGCTTGGAGATGAAGCGTCCTAGTGCGGTTACACGCCCGGTGAGCTTGCGCATCTCTCTGAGGGTCTTCGGGCTCATGTCCTCGACTGCTTTGACCTTTTCTGGGTTGGCCTCGATGCCCCGGTGGGACACGAGGAAGCCCAGGAGCTTGCCCGAGGTGACTCCAAACACACACTTCTTCGGGTTGAGCCACATGTCCACTTTGTTGAGGCTCGCGAAGGTTTCCTCCAAGTCCTGTATCAGGGTTTTTGCCTCCTGAGACTTCACCACAATGTCATCAACGTAAGCCTCACCATTCCTCCCGAGCTGCCGACCCAAGGCGATGTGCATCAGCCGCTGAAAGGTCGCACCTGCATTGCGCAGCCCGAACGGCATGCATGTATAGCAGTACACTCCACACGGGGTCAGGAAAGCCGTCTTTTCCACGTCCTCTACTGCCATCTTGATCTGGTGATAGCCGGAGAAGGCATCCAGGAAGCATAACAGGTCGCACTCAGCGGTGGAGTCGACGATCTGGTGGATGCGAGGGAGCGGGAATGGATCCTGTGGGCAGGCCTTGTTGAGGTTGGTGAAGTCGACACACATGCGTTCCATTTCCCCCTTCTTCGGCACGACAACAGGGTTAGCCAACCAATCTGGGTAGCGGACCTCGCGAATGACCCCTGTCGCCTCTAGCTTGCGGGTCTCTTGGACGATGAAAGCTTGCTTTTCAGTGGACTGCCGCCTCGCTTTCTGCTTCACGGGGCGCACGTTGGGGCACACATTGAGGTGATGCTCAATTACGCCCCTCGGGACCCCTGCTAGCTGATCAGGTTCCCACGCGAACACCTTCTTGTTCGCGCGTAGGAACTTCACCAAGGCCTCCTCCTGCTCGGGCTCGAGGTTGGCGCCTATGGTGAAGGTGGCATTAGTGGATCGTCCTTGTTGACCAATACCTGCTTGGTTTCCGCCTTGTCTTGGGTGAATAGCTGCTTCTTCTTGGCCGGTGCAGCCCCCTTGGGCTCATGGGCGTCTGAGCCGGCGGGCTGCGCCACCGCCGCGGTCTTGAAGGCAAGCTTGAGCGCTTGCAATGCATCCCCGGTGTCTCCGGACATGGTGAGGACGCCGCTACTCCCTGGCATCTTCATGAGGTTGTATGTTGGGTGAGTTGCGGCCATGAATCGGGCTAGTGCCGGGTAGCCGAGGATGGCGTTGTATGGGAGGCCGATGGGGGCGATGTCGAAGTCGATTAGCTCCGTGCGGAAGTTGTCGTAGGTGCCGAAGGTCACCGGAAGGCGGATCTGCCCCAGGGAGCCGGTGGAACCGCCTCCGACGCCCAAGAAGGGCCTGCTGGGCTGAAGCCGCTCCGGCGGTACGTGGAGGAGGCTGAAGGCTTCCACCGAGAGCACGCTGAGGCCAGCGCCGCCGTCAATGAGGGTCCTGGTGACGGCCACCTGGCAGATGGTGGGGGTGCACAGCATTGGGAGCGCGCCCGAGCAGGCTGAGTTGGAGGGGTGATCATCTGAGCTGAAGGCCGGATCGGCTTTAGGCGCCGCCCAACCCGAAGGAGCCCCACGCTGCGCGGAAGCGGCGCTGATCGGGCGGACGACTGGCTTGATGTGGCGGCCTGAAGGTGGCGCCTGCGAGCCACCTAGGAGAGCTGCGACGACCGGGGGCGCCGGTGCAGCGTACTGGGCGAGGAAGAGGCCGCGCAGCTCCCCCAAGAGGCCACGGAAGTCGTTGGCAGGTGGAGCAGCCACATGCACGGGACGCCGGCGAGGTCCATGGGAAACTAGTTAGCCATGACCCTGTCGTCGCCCCGACCTTGAGGACGGCCTCCTCGTACGCCAGCAGGAAAGCCAGCGGATCGGTCGTGCCGTTGTAGCGCGATGGCATCTCCGGCTTGAACTTGTTCGGCCATTGCACCTACCGCAAGGCGGGGGCCAAGGCTCGGAGCCCCCTGGCCCCCATGCTGGCGCTAGCAACTGGAGCGGGCGGCGCGTTGCCCATCATGAGGGTGAATCACGGTGTTGGCGGGGGGCGGGTCTGTGGAAGGGAAAGCTCTGGCGCACCCCTACCTGGCGCGCCAAATGTCGGATTTGGGGTTCCGGCAGACCCTCAAGGTTCGAACTCTGGGGTGCACGCGGAGATCACACCTCCTACCTACTCGCGTCTCGTCGCCTCACAAAGATCTAAACTACACGAAGAACAACACAAGGGACACGAGGTTTATACTAGTTCGGGCCACCATTGTGGTGTAATACCCTACTCTAGTTTGTGGTGTGGTAGATTGCCTCAGGGGCTGGTGATGAACAATACAAAGGAAGAACTGCCTCGCGAGGGGAGGAGTTCTCGTGGAGGTGATGCCTCTTGGGAAGGATGGAATCTGGATCCGGTCCCCTTTCTTCTGTGGTGGCTAGTCCTATTTATAGAGCGAGGCCTTGGTCCTCTTCCCAAATATTGAGCGGGAAGGACGCCAACAATTGGCCATTTTGAAGGGGAACATCTAGTACACTTATCCTGGCTAAAGTCGGTCCTAGCCTGCCAAAGACTCTGATGGTGACGCCGGCTTGGGCTCCACGATGACCTCCATCCTGTCGTTCTGCTGGTCTTGATCTTGTTGCACCGAAATGGTTGCCTTTGCTTGATACTATTGCCTGCGCTTGCCCCATTTGCACCAAAGAGGAAACAAGGACTCTGCGCAGGCCGGCCCGCCTGGCGCCCGCCTGGCTTCGCTCGTCATGGCTTGCGTCATGGGCACCTCGTGAGGTACCCTGCCTTGATCTCTCCGCCTTCTCGCGAGCCAGCCTGACGAGGCTGTGCCCGAGGAAGCTTCCTGTCGTCCGCCCCGCGAGGCTTGGCCCCTCGCGAGGGTCTTGAGCATGTGTTGATGAAGATGGGCCGTACTGGGCCACTCCCTGAGCCACGCCGCAGGCCGCAGGCAGGCAAGTCTGGGTACCCCCGTTCTCAGAGCGCCGACAGCCGCATGTTGGGTGCCAGGTCCGAAAAGCAACAAGCGAGCGGCCTATGCGTCCAAAGAATAGGCTAGTGTGTGGATAGGTTCGACTCTCGGCTCGCCATGACGGAAGACGGGATGTCACCCCCTCCCCCGTCGCGCCGATGCGGGCGACATGAGGGCCTTCTTCGTGGCGATGCTGGTGTTGTGGGCCGTGTCGACGGGGTTCGAGATTGGGTCCTGGGGCCGACGCGAGCTGGTGGACATGCCCGCCGGCTTCGCCTTCTTCCAGGCCGCCAACACCGCTGTCTCCCGCGACCCGCTCTTCGTCAACACTGCCGTCTCGCTCCTCCACTCTTCCCTCACCTCCACCTCAGGTCCGGCCTCCTGTCCATATGGGCTGTGTTCTGAGGAGTTGACCTCCAAGAGATTCTTACCGTTTCATTGCTGCAACTACTATCTTTTCAGTTCCACTACCTGAGGACACAAGTTTTCAAAATTGTTTTCAATACTCTTGGTGCTGAGAAGATTTAGGTGTGACCTCAGTACTGGGAGAGTCTCTAGGGCTACTGCCATATCTAGTATCGTTGCATTTTTTTAAGTATGAGGTAGACAAATTTGCAAAGTTTCGGTTATGTGTTGATGGTGGTTGTTACAATGGAGCAGTATTGTGATATTAAGTTGCTTTTATTTATGTAGTTCCGCTCCTTGTATCAATTATGATAAATTACATAACCAAGATTTTGGAACATCATAGGTGGGGATTCAAGTAGTACACCTAGGTCCTTTGTTATGGTATTCAAGTGACTTCGATGTCAAGTGTTGATTTCATATCTTTCTAAGTGGTGCTCTCATATTTTCTATGGAGTGCCAATCCTTTTGATCAACCAATTGTTCTTCAACCGATGTGCTTCTTTTTGAGATAGTTCTAATCCTCTTCATCATTTGCAAGACCAATCCTCGGCTTTTCAACCTTATTCTTTTCATCCGTCTGGAGCATTAACTTTTTCCCACCCTCCCACCTTCTTTTTCTTCAAGAAGTTATAGATGATCAATTCATGTGTTCTTTTATTCATGTTAACCCTCTTCATCCTTTTTCATTGAACTCTGCCTACCTTAAAAATAACATTTGTCTGCCAATTTTTTGACACCAAATCAATATGCTCCACGTTAGTCACGGACAATTTTCTTTCCTCTTCTTCTTCTAGATCGAACTATGGGCAGTTTTTTTTGCCAGAATCTGGGGATTCTTCCAGAATCCGACACCCTGATTCTCGCAAAAGAATTGGCCTATGTTCGTTTCAGATTTCGCAAAAGAATTGGCCTATGTTCGTTTCAGATTTCGAAGGATCGGTTCTCTCTCTCCAGGGTGGGGCCCGCCTGTCGGGTTCCAGGCCCGGAAAGCAACAAGCAGGCGGTCCAATCCAAGCGGCCGACGAAGAGGAGAGGGGGCTAGCCGGCTAGCGTGTGGACGGGTGGGGCTCTCGGCTCGCCACGACGCCCCCATGCCGCCGCTCCGTCGCGCCGCGGGCGACACGAGCGCCTTCTTCGTGGCGACGCTGGTGCTGTGGGCCGTGTCGGTGGGATTCGAGATCGGCGCCCGGAGCCGCCGCGAGCTGGTGGCCATGGCCGCCGGCTTCGCCTTCTTCCAGGCCGCCATCACCGCCGCCGTCTCCCGCGACCCGCCCTTCGTCAATACTGCCGTCTCGC